>NC_056732.1:1416758516-1416799034 GCF_019279795.1 Protopterus annectens
TAGGATTTCAAAAAAGCCTTTGGTGTTTCAAAATACTTGCCTTTATATTCAGTGATATTCATTTGAGTTTTACACATTTCTGTAAATTTATGTTTTAAGCACTCAGGGTCTTCCGCATTTCAGCCTGTGTCACAATATGGTGATTCCCCCCTCCACTGCATACACAGCAGATGCATTCACAAATGAATGTTTCCTCTGAGTGGCTTCCAAACCAGCTAAATGAAGAAGTATAAATGCTTTTGTACATACATCTTTATCAGAAAATCCAGCCTGTATGAAAATATCATATTTTTGCTCAAACACTCTCCAGTGCTCAGCAATATTGTTATTGAGCACCAGCAGTCCAAGTCTGTGAAATCTCTCTGCCATAACAACAAAATTCATTTAAATATAAGCATAAACCAAGTACTTGTAATTATGCTCAAATGCGCAACAATCTATTTGAAAAGGCTTTGTTTCAACACTGCAAGCACTGTGAATATTCTAGACACTTTGGATACCCTGAATAGCTTTAATTAATGCAAAAAAGTAGTACATTGCAAAGAAATGTGGTCATTTTATCTTTTTTGTACATTTTAAAGACTTCTGAAATTATTTCATACACCGGTAATTATTTTGATAATTTAATCATAATATTGCTATTTTGGGCATTTTGTTTATCCCTGTAATTATTTTGAACATTTGGATGCTTTGCCACACATTTGGTGACTGAAAAATGATTTAAATGAGTTTAAGTATATTTGAATAACTAGCGTTGTAGATAATCCTCTCGAGTAAAGCACCTTACAGATAAAAAGCAAATCCAACGACAAAAAAATCTCAAGGATGCACCATGGAGCTTCCAACAGAAATCCAACCAATGTAAAACCAACAAATTGTAAAATCAACAAGTTCTTTATTTGTATGGACAATGGTAAGCGCTTTCACGTCTAAGAGACGCTTCTTCAGACCTCAATATTACTACATTTCACTTGCTCCTTAAATATAGAGACAATTAGCACCTTCATTTAATTGATTATACCACTTCTGATTTAAAGTGCAAGTGCATAAATCTCAGAAACTTGATAAATAAGAATATTTAAAAACTATATATAAAAAAACTGTATGTAAAAATTCACTTGAACTTATTTAAAGTAATAAGTATATCAAAGTGCTAGTGCATGCTAATTGAAGATAGAAATGAAATGCTAATATACATATAAAATACATTAAATGCATTCGACAAAACAAACAGTACTGAAAGCAGTAAATATATTTAAAATGTCAATAAAGCTTTCTATAACCATGTCAATTAATTCCTTAATCAAAAATATTAGAACCTATATATTTTTTATTAATAAATTAATGAAATAACTTTAAAGCATTGCAACATAAATAAGCACATATAAACACTAGATACCAATGTCAATGTTTCAAAGACCTGTATGTTAAAAATGGCTTCAAGGTAATTTTTTTCATTCAGCCCAAATTTATGTGCCTGTAGCCTAAGGATCCATCTACTCTCTATTTCCTCTGTATGATTTTTTATATTGCCTAATCTGTTTGTTCTTCTCACTAATTCAAGCACTCTAAACTTAAAACTATGGCTGGATCCATGTTCCATAATATGACGTGCCAAAGCATTAGTATCATTTTCCTTATTCACTGCATATATGCGTTCCCTTATCCAATCACGAAGGGTTTTATTTGTTTTTCCTATGTAGAACTTGTCACATGTTTCACATTGTGCCAAATAAACTAAATCTTTTGTTCTACAATCCGCATATCCTCTAAAGGTATGAATCTGACCTGTATGAGGATGTATAAAACTTTCCTTGTCTGTTATATATTTACATTGGTTACATGTGCGACAAGGGAAGGTTCCTTTCCTTTGTGATTGCAATGACTTATTCCCAGTTTTTTCATAGCACAATAATCTTTTTAAAGACTTCATATTTTTGTAGGTTATACTAGGTTTATCGTCTATTAGCATTCTAATCCTATCATCCATTAATAATAATTTCCAATTATTTTCTATGATTTGCTTTACTTGTCCATTTCTATTCGTATATGGGATGATTAATCTATTTTTCTTTCTTTGTATGCTTGCAGTGTTCTCACTATCACATGCTTGCCTGTGAAAAAACGGCTTACCTTTGTGGGTTCTTAAATCACTACATGATGTTATTGTCTCTTTCACCTCTTTCTCCTTGTACCCTCTAGATGTAAACTTACTAACCAAATCGGCTTCCTGTTCTTTAAAAACCATATCTTGTGTAGTGAGTTTAGATGTTCTGGGTACCTGATTCTTCACAATGTTGGGGTATATATGTTTGGGATGCATGCTGTTTCGATGCAACAAATTATTTCTCCAACTCGGCTTCCTATAGACTTCTGTATCTATCCCATTAGGTCCTTTGGTGAGCTTAACATCAAGAAACTCAATATCAGTCAGAGAGTGTATATTCTCAAAAGCCAAAAAGTCTGTGGTGCCATTAAGGTATTTCACAAAGTCATTTAGATCTTTCTCATTACCTCTCCATACAAAAAACACATCATCGACAAACCGACCATAGTATTTGATACATTCAGTATATGACACATTGTTGAGAACATATGTATCCTCCCAATAAGCCAATACCAAATTGGCATAGGAATTTGCACAGGGAGTGCCCATGGCAACTCCCTTCTTCTGCAAAAAATAGCTATTTTCATGTAATAATACATTATTATCCAATACCATTTCTAACAGTAACATCAATTGTATCACCTTATTGTTGGTTACTCCCTTTTCCAATAGGTAAAGTCTTACATATTCTATACCTACTGTATTGGGTATGCAAGTGAACAAAGATTTGACATCTAAGGTTACAAAGATATCATCCCCGCCAATGGGCATCCGATTGTTGGATTGGGCTAAATTCTCCAAGAATTGTTAAGTATCTTTCAAAATGTGGCTTGCTTCGTTGACAACTGGTTTAAATTGTTTGTCCAAATATATGGATATCGGCTCTGTCAACCAGCCTTTGCTGGATATGATGGGTCTAAGGGGGGGGGGTCAAACAACTTTTTGTGAATTTTTGGGAGACCCCTGAACGTGGGAATCAATGGATCTTCTATTAAAAAATATTTGTACAGATTCTCATCTATCACATTACTCAGTAGTAAGTCATAGAGATGACTATGAAAGCTCTTTATTAAGTTATTCAAAGAATACCTACCTAAAGGTTTATATGTAGCTTCATCCGCTAACATATCAGCTATTTTCATCAAGTACATGCCTCTGTCCATTACTACCACGGCTCCCCCTTTATCTGCCTGCCTAATGACAATATTTTCATTTTTTTGCAAACTTAAAAGGGCTTTCCTTTCTATGCTTGACATATTAAAAAACTCAGTCTTGACATCTTCGTTACCATATAAATTCATTAAATCAGTCTCACAAGCTCGCTCAAATACATCTAAGATCGGATGCAATTGTGGCATAAAGACCAAAGATTTTTTAAAAACGTTAATATTTTCTATGTTTTCAGTATCTGAGTTTTCATTAATGTACATCATCTTTAGGGCAATATTTCTGGTAAACATTTTTATGTCAATAATGAAATTAGTAACATCAACAGTACCAGAGGGTATGAAGTTCAAGCCTCTGTTAAGTATGGAAATTTCTGATTCATCTAACTCATAATTAGAAATATTTACCACTAGATCTTGCTTATTGACTTCAAAGCTTTCTTCTGCTTTTCGTATGTCTCTTCCGTATATTTTCTCTTCCTTACCTTGTTTTGCGGAGACCATCTCTTTCTTTCTAGTTGTTGAATTGGGAGAGGAAAAGATGGAAAACCATCAGCTTCAATGAAGACTTCACTTTCATTCGCTGAAATAATGACCGCCGAGCCATTGCCAGGCGTCTTCCTGCATACGACAGGATCAATGGAGTGTTCCACATCATTTCTTCTGAAAACATTTCCTTCCCCATTAACGTGCACTATTGCCGCTGTTGTTATTTGCCTCTTGTTAGTAGTCATAGATCCCGTAGTGTTCACACTGTTAGCATTGGTGTTACTTGCATTAAATGGCTCCGTGATGATACTGGCTTCTAGTGATGAGATCACTGGTGGAGTCTCACTTCTGGTGATTGATGGCTCCTTGGGTGTATGCGTAGCATGTGACTGCTCCGTATGACCAATTGAATGAATGGTTTGTGCAGGCAACTTATCTCTCGGCCAAGAAAATACTTGAAATACTTCGGCCAAGAAAATCATACAGAGGAAATAGAGAGTAGATGGATCCTTAGGCTACAGGCACATAAATTTGGGCTGAATGAAAAAATTACCTTGAAGCCATTTATAACATCCAGGTCTTTGAAACATTGACATTGGTATCTAGTGTTTATATGTGCTTATTTATGTTGCAATGCTTTAAAGTTATTTCATTAATTTATATATAAAAAATATATAGGTTCTAATATTTTTGATTAAGGAATTAATTGACATGGTTATAGAAAGCTTTATTGACATTTTAAATATATTTACTGCTTTCAGTACTGTTTGTTTTGTCAAATGCATTTAATGTATTTTATATGTATATTAGCATTTCATTTCTATCTTCAATTAGCATGCACTAGCACTTTGATATACGTATTACTTTAAATGAGTTCAAGTGAATTTTTACATGCAGTTTTTTTATATATAGTTTTTAAATATTCTTATTTATCAAGTTTCTGAGATTTATGCACTTGCACTTTAAATCAGAAGTGGTATAATCAATTAAATGAAGGTGCTAATTGTCTCTATATTTAAGGAGCAAGTGAAATGTAGTAATATTGAGGTCTGAAGAAGCGTCTCTTAGACGTGAAAGCGCTTACCATTGTCCATACAAATAAAGAACTTGTTGATTTTACAATTTGTTGGTTTTACATTGGTTGGATTTCTGTTGGAAGCTCCATGGTGCATCCTTGAGATTTTTTTGTCGTTGGATTTGCTTTTTATCTGTAAGGTGCTTTACTCGAGAGGATCATCTACAACGCTACTTGTTTAAACTTTTTTTCCGATCGAGCCATGGCAGTTGAACTTACTACTTTAATAGACTCTGATGCATCGAAGCCTGAAAAGGTATTTCATTTAAACAACTTGATGGAAATAGGATTGAATCCCTTGTTGAAATTAACAGCTGAAGATTTTTCTAACAGTAATTCTACTAATGTAAATCGGAAACACAATATGAACGTTATTTTGCTTACAAGACGGCTAGAGAACATGTTATACAAGCTGAAAAGTGTGCAGTGGCAACGACTGCACTTGGAAGCTTGTTTGAGCTTCCGACTCGTGCTCAGGGGTCTACGGATCCTAAAAATGCCGACGTACGGAACAACGTACCCGGAGCTACTAGCCAAGCAGCAAAAACTAAATCTAGACACGAGCTTCTCTTACATGAAGCTATTGATTGAACATTTTATCAAATCGGAAGATACCTTAACAATAGAGATTAAGAAAATAGAATCTGAAGTTGCCAGTTTGCTGAATGACAATGAACTTGACACATTATACAATGATTTAAAATCTACGTTATTTTCAATAGACAATAAGTCCCTTCTAGATAAGAAAAAGAAATTAGAAAGGGACTTTGTCGATTTCCACAAAGGCCAAGTATTTTCTTGGCCGAGAGATAAGTTACCTGCACAAACCATTCATTCAATTGGTCATACGGAGCAGTCACAAGAATTATGCCACAATATGAAGACAAGATGATCAATTTCAACAATTGGCTTAAGTACTGGTGTCATTCAAAGTGGATCCAATGCCTGTCAGCTTGGGATGATATGCTCGACAAGCCACGATGCTTCGCTAGGGACGGCTTGCACCTGTCACCCCTGGGCTATTGGATATTGGCAAAGGCTCTTGCTACCCCCATAGTGCCTTTTTTAGGCAAGGCTCAAAAGACAAACCCACCTCCATAGGTATCACAAGGGATAAGAAACTAAGAGTAATGCTACTCGACGCCAGAAGTCTAAACCTCAAGATGCACGCACTCAAAACTCTCCTTAGCATGGAGAACATCGATATCTGTGCAGTAACAGAAACCTGGTTCAGGGCTCCCAAGAGCACCCCAGCACTACCAGGTTATACCTCATACCATGCTTTTCGGCCCCAAAACTTGGACCGAACCAAAAAAGGAGGGGGAGTATCGATATTCATCAAAAATACCCACACCTCCAGGTTGGTGGCAAAGCACAAAGCATCAGAGACTATCCATGTGCAACTAACAGTGGGTAAAACTGCCTTCCAGTTTATAGCCTGCTACAGACCACCCTCCCAAACCCAGGAACCCCACTCAGCATTTTTGAGAACACTGGAAAATATGAAGGTCTCTCCAAACACCATTATATTGGGCGACTTCAACTACCCAAAAATAGACTGGGAGGATTACTCGAAAAGCCTAGCCCAAAGGTTCCTAGAATTTATAAACTCAAATGCTATGGAACAACTTGTTACCACTCCCACAAGAGGGGAAAACATACTGGACCTGATCATCACCAACATGGGGACTCTATGCTCCAGACCAGAAGTGTATCCCTCACTGGTAAGATCAGACCATAAACTAATCTCACTGGATATTCACATCCTGACCCCACCCCCTGTCCAGAAAACCACAGTGAAAAACTTCTCTAAAGCAAATTTCACACTCCTCAAAACTGAGGTGGAATTCTTCAAAGCCCCCGGGTCTGTGGAAAATACAGCCCAGACCGCAGAATCCTTTATAAACGCATTCTATGAACACCTTCAGGAATGCATGGATCATGCAATCCCAAATAAAACCAAGACCCAGTCCTCCAAAGGCAGACGTCCTGTATGGTGGACCCCAGCCATAAACAAACTATACAATAGAAGGAGGAAGCTACTAAATGATAGAGCAAAATCCCAAAAAGGGAAGGCATCACTGATCAGTATTAGCAAAAAACTACGGGCACTCATAAAATTGTCTAAGGCCAGCTTCGAGAGAAAAATTGCACAGGACACTAAGGATAATCACAAGGCTTTCTTTAGTTATGTTAGGAACCTGGGTGGTAATTCCCAGATATGCTCAGAATTAGTCCAAAATGACAAAAAATACACTGAACTCACAGACATTGCCAACATCCTAGCTGACAGGTTCAGCGCAAACTCCCCCCCCACCAAAAGGGCAAATATCTATCCCAGCAGAGTGCTGCCCCTGACATCTCAGATGCTCAGGTAAGAGCCGCCTCCAAAGCAAAAACTCAGCATCAATGGGATCAGGCGGTGTCCCGGCTCGCCCTACATGAACTCCAAGAAGAGCTAAACCCAAACATAAAACTACTGTTCAATCTCAGCCTTACTACAGGATATGTGCCCAAAGAGTGGCGCACAGCAACAGTGGTCCCTCTCCATAAAGGTGGTGCCTCAACGGATCCTGGAAACTATCACCCCATAAGCCTGACTAGCTTGGTCTGCAAAGCTATGGAAAGGATCATCATGGACCTCATAAATAAAGATATTGGGGACCTACAGACACTGGATTCTACCCAGTTCGGCTTTGTTAAGGGCAGATCCTGCCTCTTAAACCTGGTTGATTTCTTTGAAACAGTCACCAAGGCCATTGATGAGGGGAAGGTGGTCCACACAGCCTACCTGGACCTCACAAAAGCCTTTGATACAATACCCCACTCGGGCATTATAGATAAGACTACCAGCTTAAATATAAACCCCTATGTCACTAGATGGATTGCAAACTGGCTCAAGGACAGAACCCACATGGTTAGAATTGCTGGAGCCATGTCAGACTCCAAACCAGTTACAAGTGGTGTCCCACAAGGCTCAGTCCTGGGACCTCTCTTGTTCAGTATATATTTCTCGGAGGTACAGGCCAACACAGAAGGACTGTGGCTGACCAAGTTCGCAGATGACTGCAAACTGGGCACCATAATCGACTCTCCAGCCGACACAAGCATCCTCCAAAAGGGACTCATAGAAACAGACAACTGGTGCCAGAGCCATGGCCTCAAGCTGAATGCCAAAAAGTGTATAGTCATCCCCTTTGGCAAAACAAAGTGCCCACAAATTACCACATAGGTGGTAATCCATTAAGTACAGAAGAAGTAATTAGGGACCTGGGGACCCAAGTTGATAGCAGTCTCTCATTTGACAACCACGTGGCCAAAGTGGTTAGAAAAACATTTTATATAGCCCACCTAATCATGAAGGGATTCACATCTAGATCAGGGAGGTCATCGTGCCTCTTTACTCTTCCCTCATCAGGCCCATAATTGAGTACAATGCCCCTTTTGGGATGTACCTTACCAGACACCTGCAGCAACTGGAAAGACCCCAAAAGTACCTCAGCAAGAGGATCAAAGGGCTCAAACAGATGCCATATGCTGCCCGGTTAAAGAAACTCCAGCTCTACTCAGTGGCATACCGCCTGTTCAGAGGCGATCTGTGCCTGATGTATAAAGCCATGTCCAACCCGGAATTAATGGAAATGCTGCACCTCAGAAAATCCAAATCCCATCGAGCTACGCGCTTGAGAGACTTGAACCTCAGCACTGAAATAAATAGGACATGCTGGAGGGACAGATTCATAACCCAGAGGCTCCCTTCACTCTGGAATAAAATCCCAGTCCAGGTTAGGCAGAGTCCCTCATTGACTCTCTTCAATAGGAATCTTAATGAGTGGATGGGAGATCGTAGGTTTACCCTGGGTATCACTTCTGTGTCACTGTTAGACAGAGGCACAGTATACTAACCTCGAAAAAGGGCATAGCAAAATAAATTTAAAATGGGTGGCGAAAGCCAAACACATTCTGGCTAGGCTTATAAATGCCCTAGGGCAGATAGCCTAGTATGAACCTATGAACCAATGAACCTATGAACCTATGGTTCCGGTGTCTGGATACATCCGGTGGAGCCTTGCAGTACTCACCAGCTACATGTACCCAAATTGTTATGGTATGTGCTATGCTACACAATATGATCCTGTGGAAACAGTTGCAGCAGGAACAGCATGGGGCAGGGCCACACAGCCCCCCCACCAATGCCAAGGCATGTACAGGCACTAAGTAACTCGGAGGAGGAACAACCTGAGCCTGCCCCAGTAGACAGAAGGAGGCGTGCCCAGTATGACCTGGCCTTGGCAAAGAGGCAATGCATAGCATATGCACTGACACAGTAGGGACCCAGGGAATGACACCTCTCTCTGACTCGCACAGACAGTAAAAGTGATGCGAAACATGACACTACCTCTTCTCAACCATGTATAGGGAGTGTACTATGTACATCCAACAGAGGCAGCCCTCCAGCACCATCCGTATGTCTGGCACACCTTCAAGGTAAGTCAATCACCCTACCAATTGCCAAAAGGAGTAGAATGTGTTGTTACCTGTAGCTATGATATAGATGTGAACATGCAAGGGAATTGGGTGGGCAAATGTTATGGCAGCAGACAGTAGACACCGATAGTGGCACCATGGCATCTGTAACACAAACTGGAGTCACCATAGTAGCCAGTACTACACAGGGTGACAAAACCCACTGCAGGAAATGGGCTGAGCGACATGTGTGTCCATAAGACCCTCACATGCCAGTCAGGAAGGTGCACATACCCAACAACAGTTTCAGCCAGCAGGACAGGTGTAGACAAACACAAACAAGTGCTGTACTATGGCCTCTGAATGAGCCCTATGGGTAATCTCTCCCCCAGGCCTACACAGACAGTCTACAGCAGGCCAGGCAGTTGGATGTAAGTTGTGAAGGCTAGGAACTCAGAAACTAACATGTAGGTAATTAAAGCTAAGATCTGTAGTACACTAGTATGCCTCTTGCCAGCACGATAGGTAAGACTACAGACTGAAATGGACTACCTGACATACCAGTACAGTCCTAGTAAATGTGTGCAAGTGTCAGGTGTCCCCCCCCCATCTTACATACATTTACAGTAACAGTCAGGTATGCCCCCCCACTTCTTTGTAGAAATGTAGAAACAGTCAGGTGCCCCCCCCCCGCTATGCAGAAATGTAGCAACAGTCAATGCCAAATGACCGATGGATACCCTGCAGACACAGCATGCTACCCATCAGTGTACAACACAAAAGTCAGCACCGCAGTACAAACTACCTGGACTTGATCCACAAATGCAATACAGATGGCCATACTGGGCATGCTCACACTTAGAGGAATGAAGGCAATGTCAGTCAACAACATACTGAAAGGTCATACTGGGCATGCTCACACACTTAAACACATGAAGGACATGCCTGCAAACAACAGTGGACCAGACATATCTGGTAGTCGCAGTTCTTAGTGCAGACACATGTCAGTATGCACCACTCCTGCCTCTCACACACAGTGTATAGGAATACAGACACATATGTAAGTACAACACACTAGAATAAGCCAAAAGTAGATGACATAGATGTGTGGAACAGGGTGACTGTGACAAGGAATCAACCGGGCCTATCCCACCCAGCACACAGCCAAAGGGCCCCAAACACATGAGGTGCAGATTTCACTCACTGCAGATACTAGCCACCAGTATCTGTCAGCATGACAGACTATATGGTGCATGTGCCAGCTGTGCAACATAACTGTACGAGGAAGTAGTCATATAGTAGCTGTATACACGTACCTGTGACATATGACCCCATGTGTGCCCGCATGTGTCATGTCAACCCCTACATGAATGGGTTATGGCTCATGTGCACACTGCCCTCCTGAGAGCAGTATTATGGCAAGCCTGCTGAAGTAATCCAATGTGTAATACACCTTTGGGAGAGCTGTAGCTCAGTAATCTGCATGGCGCGTCCCATAACTGTGTACTGCTGTAGTGATAAACTAGTTAGGTAGTAGTTCCAAGCCCTGACTTGGCAATTGTGTGTGTGTGTGTGTTTGTGTGTGTGTCTGTCTGTCCCTGACTGTGGAGAAAGAAATGCTTTTTAGGCTACTCACACTCTGTACAATTCATATACACAGCTTTGGCAAGGCTGCTGATGTGACTCACCGAGAAATACACCTCTGGGAAAATCATAGCCCAGTAATTTCCGTAGCGTGTCCTGTAACTGCATACTGCTGTAGTGTGATAAAGTAGTTAGGTAGGTGTTCTAACCCCAGACGTGGCAACTGTATGTTTGTGTCTGAATCTGTGGGTGTCTGACTGAGTATAGAGCAATGCTTTTTAGGCTACTCACACTCTGTACAATTCATTTACTCAACTTTGGCAAGGCTGCTGATGTCACTCACCTAGAAATACACCTTCGGAAAAATCATAGCCCAATAATCTCTGTAGAGTGTCCTGTAACTGCATACTGCTGGAGTGTGAAAAAGTAGTTAGGTAGGTGATCTTACCCCAGACCTGGCAACTGTGTGTTTTGTGTGTGTGACTAAGTAAAGAGCAATGCTTTTTAGGCTACTCACACTCTACAATTCATATACTCAGCTTTGGCAAGGCTGCTGATGTCACTCACCTAGAAATACACCTCTGGGAAAGTTGTAGCCCTGTAATCTCTGTAGTGCATCCTGTAACTGCATACTGCTGTAGTGTGATAAAGTAGTTAGATGGGTGTTCTAACCTCAGACCTGACAACTGTGTTCGTGTGTGAATGTGTGTGTCTGACTGAGTAGAGAGCAATGTTTTTTAGGCTACTCACACTCCATAGAACTCATATACTCAACCTTGGCAAGGCTGCTGATGTCACTAACCTAGAAATACACCTCTGGGAAACTCATAACCCAGTACTCTCTGTAGCGCATCCTGTAACTGCATACTGCTGTAGTGTGATAAAGTCATTAGGTAGATGTTCTAACCCCAGACCAGGCAACTGTATGAATCTGTGTGTCTCCATCTGTCTTTGACTGAGTAGAGAACAATGTTTTTAGGGTACTCACACTCCTTAGAATTCATATACTCAACATTGGCAAGGCTGCTGATGTCACCTACCTAGAAATACACCTCTAGGAAGGTTGTATCTCAGTAACTCTGCAGTGCATCCTGTAACTGCGCACAGCTGAAGTGTGATCTAGAACTGTGGTAGGGTTCCATCTCCATCCATGGCAGTCCTGGATGTTTTGTGTGTGTTCCAATTTCTGTGCATGGAGGAATGCATTATAGGGTACTCACTCGCAGTACATTTCAAATGTTCTGCTTTGGCAATCCTGCTGATTGTGAAATACAACATTGTGGAATAAGGTCTGTAACAATCCGTGTGGTATGACCTATAACTGCTCCATGCTATAGTGTGACATAGGCCTTGGTCAGGGGTTCAATACCCACACATGTCAGTTCGGGATGTTTAGTGTGTGTCTCACTGTCTGTGTAGGGAGCAATACATTTTAGGCTAGTCACCTGCAGTACAGTTGAAATGCCCTCCTTTGGTAATCCTGCTGATGTAATTCATTGTGAAATACACCTTTGGGGAAGAATTTCTCTAGTAATCCCTGTGGTGTGTCCTATAACAGCTATATGCTGTAGTGTGATATAGATCTCAGTCAGGGGTTCTCTACCCACACATGTCAGTTGTGGATGTTTTGTGTGTGCCTCACTGTCTGTGTAGGGAGCAATGCATTTTAGGCTAGTCACTTACAGTACAGTTAAAATGGCCTTCTTTGGTAATACTGCTGATGTCATTCAATGTGAAATACACCTTTGGGGAAGAAGTACTTCAGTAATGTCCATGGCGCTGTAGTGTAATAAACTAGTTAGGTAGGGGTTCAACTCGCAGACATGACAGGTGTGTGTGTGTGTGTGTGTGTGTGTGTGTGTGTGTGTGTGTGTGTGTGTGTGCGTGTGTGTGCGTGTGTGTATGAAGGGGGTTTTGCTTATTTCTTTTATGGTGGACCTACTATATATCACAATGTCAACCATACAGGGATAACAGATGTAAATTAGCTGAGAGGCTGGGGTGCAAAGCCATACCCATACCCATACATGCGGCATCAAGGCCAGTCACGTGTTTGGCTGTGGGGGATGCCTATTTGTACAAGACGTATAGTGTGTGGGGCCTCTCAACCTCATTAACGGTGCATGTGGACATATGTCTATTTGTTAATCTGCCATTGCTATCTACAGATGTATGTCCATATATACCTATATAGATTTATATATCTGCTAATATACATATAACAATGTCCGTATACACCTACATAGATATATATCTGCATACACATATGTAATGTGCTGAGTATATGTAGACATATAGGTGAAGACACATATATGTGTCGATTTAGGCATATGCATGTATATATGTGCATATATATTGATCTATATGTATATAGTTTTAGAAATCAATAGATATATATGTGTATATATATATATATATATATATATATATATATATATATATATATAAATATATAGAGATATCTACATATCTAGATATGTTGTATCTGTTTAGATATTAATATAGGTACACAAACATACATCTAGATGTTGGTATACATTCTCTGTACTGTTGCATGATTGGAGTGGATGATATGCTTCTACAAACATCAAATCTCTTTGTATCTGCTTTGGCTTAGTGGTAAATCACTTTGTCTATGGTGTGCAGGGTCCTTGGTTTGAGTCTTGCAAGAGCTGTTTATTTTGTTGCTGAGCAGAACACGGCCCGTTGGATACACAGTGATTAAGGCACTTTAAAGCAGTTGTAAGCAGGTTTGCGCGGGTTTGTGCAGAGCTAAGCAATGCCTACACAGGTAAAGCAATTCAAAATATATTAATGTCTAAACAGATACAACATATTGGCATATGTGTGTGTATATATATATATATATATATATATATATATATATATATATATACACACACACATATATGTAAGAAGATATTTATATCTATATAGGTATATATGGACATACATCTGTAGATAAAGTGGGAACATAGCAGAAACATATATGTCCACATGCAACATTAATGGGGTTGACAGGCACAAACAACATATGTCATGCACGAATAGGTATTCCCCCTCACAGCCAAACACGTCTGCCCTGCAATACAGTACCGACTGTTGCAAACCCCATAACCAGGACCTTACATGGCAAGGTCACAGGATGTTATAACTACCCCATCTCACCTGTATCATGTCAGGCTGGTATCAGCAACATATCCTGCAGTACAATCAGGCTCATAATGACTCCCATTTTGCAGTCATCTGTTACCTTTGTTAGCCAGAGTCCCATACTATTGGCCTATACTTCAGAGATGTAGATGCCAAACAACAGTGGTCCCAGGACTGAACCCTGAGGTACTCCACTTGTCACTTGTCTGGGGATGGATGTGGAGTCAGTTACACCAACAGTTTGGGTTCTGTCCGTAAGCCATGTGGCAAACCATTGAGTGGCATAGGGTTGTATGGCCGGATTAGTATGTTAATCTATGCCTCAAGACTGGGGATGGTGTTAAAGGGATGTATAAAAAGAGAAACGGCTTCAGGTAAAACCCAGGTGCACAAAACTAGAACTATATATAGCCAAAATACACACAATAGCGTCTTTATTACACAAAAATAAGAACAGTGGTGGCGCTTTATCGCAAAACTAATTGCTTCATCAGACAAGAAAATAAAACACTCCATTGCTTATATACAGATGGAACCATTGACTCAATCACTGATGTCATAGGTCAATTAAGGCATTAAAGCTATATAACTTATAAATGTATAAATGTAGAAAAGGCTACATATAGAGAAAACTGCATATAAAAGACACATATAAAAAACTGCATGTAAATGCATATAAAAACTGCATATAAAAACTGCATACAACATATAACTGTATGCTGTTTTTATATGCATTTACATGCAGTTTTTTATATGTGTCTTTTATATGCAGTTTTCTCTATATGTAGCCTTTTCAACATTTATACATTTATAAGTTATATAGCTTTAATGCCTTAATTGACCTATGACATCAGTGATTGAGTCAATGGTTCCATCTGTATATAAGCAATGGAGTGTTTTATTTTCTTGTCTGATGAAGCAATTAGTTTTGTGAAAGCGCTCACCACTGTTCTTATTTTTTGTGTAATAAAGACGCTATTGTGTGGTACCTCGGTGTATTTTTGGTTATATATGGTGTTAAAGGGCTTGGCGAGGTCCGTATAGGCTTTGTGGACTGCCTTACCCTCTTCAACAGCTATGCAGACTGAGTCAAAGCAGTCAATCAGTTTCAGGAGACATGACTGGCCCTCCATGAGCCCAATCTGTGTAGGTTCTAGTGTTTGAGGGTTGCCAATGTATGCATTCAAAACATCCCTGATAATGCATTCCGTGGCCATGCAGATCAGGCTCGTCAGACTGATGTGACGGTAGTTCTAGGGATCACAGGTGGATCCCCCCTTGTGGAGTGGGATAACTGCAGCTGTGCACCACTCAGTGGGCACCAGGCCTGATGCGAGGCTATGACTGCACATGACAGTTAGGTGAGTTGCCATTCCATTTGGTAGTTCATGTAGTACACAGCCCAGGATGTCATCTGGTCCCATGGCTGTGGGTAGTGCATTTTCTGCATGTGTGGCCATGATTAATGGACAATGGAACCCTTTATGTATTGAAATGGGCACTTTTGGGGGTGAGAGGGGGTGAATGTGGCACTAAATCAGTCTGCCAGGATATTGGCACATTCCGTGGGAGCAGTGTATGTAATGCCATACTGTTGCAGCTCAGAGCACTTCTGAGCATTGCCAGTTAGAATTCGGACATAACTATAGAATGCTGTGTGGTTGTCTGTGGAATCTGTGGCAATTTTAGTTACATAACCAGCTTTGGAGTATGCCATGAAGGATCTCAACGTTTTACTGGGGCTGGTAAGGGAGTTGTTTGCATCCTTGGATTATCCTATTTTCTTCAACAGTGTCTACCGTCTGTTGTATACTCTGTTAATGGCAGGAGACCACCAGACTGGCTTGATTATTTGGGAGGTGAGCTCCGTGGTGCTATGTGGGATGTCAGGAATCATGCACAAGTGGCTGTGCTCATACAGTGCCTTCATGTAGGATTCATCAATTGAATTGTCAGCTCCTGTCTCCATGGGTGTCACAAACATTGTCACTTCTGCCTTGAGTAGCATGAAGTTGGCCTTGGAGATGTCTTTTATGGACAACTGTGTATACATTCCTTTCACACGTTCAGTTTGATTAGCCTATGGTGGGATTACTTTGGTGTAACCACAGTCCCATGTACAGTTGTGATGGCTTAGTGGTTAGTTACTGTGACTATAGTGTACAGGGTCCTTAGTTCCTGACCTGCAAAGGCAGGTTATTTTTGTTCTGGCCAAAACAGTGGTTAATGCATACAGACTAATTAGGGCAATTTAGGTTAGCCACACTCAATACAATTCAAATGCCCTACTTTGGCAATCCTGCTGATGTCAAACACTGTGAAGTACACCTCAGGGGATGGAGTACTCCAGCAATCTCTGTGGTGCATGCTATAACAGTGTAATGCTGTAGTGTGATATCAAACTCTGGTAGGGGTTCTATTCTCACACATGGGAGTGGTGGATGCTTTTGTGTCTGTTCCTATGCCTGTGTAGAGAGCAATGCATGTTCGGCTAGTCATACTCACTACAATTCATTCACTGTACTTTGGCAGTCCTGCTGATGTCACTCACTGTGATATAAACCTTTGGGGAAAGAGTACCTCAGTAATCTTTGTGGTGCATTCTATAATGGCATAGTGCTGTAGTGTAACAACTAATTAGATAGGGGTTCTAATCCCAGATGTGACAGGTGTGTGTGTGTGTTAATGTTTGTCATTTATGTCTTGTGTGGTTGTGAGTGTGTAACAATTGGACCCAATGTTGAGTGTGTTTTTAAAATTCCTTATATAGTGCCCCTAGCACAAATCACAATATCCACTGTGCAGAGATAACAGATGTGATATCAGTACATAGTCACAGGTTCACTACCCTGGACTGGTAGGTATGCGACACATACATGCTCACCTTTTACTCTCCCAACCCACCCTGACTTATCTTTTCCTCTGTCGGCCTCTCTCACTCCCTCTCTGGTGGATGTGGAAACTTACACCCGCTTTGCTTAGGCAGCGGCATGTGTATTGTCAGTGATGCTCATGATCAGCTGATGGCCTCTGCACAGATTACAGCCCTCCTCTAGCTGATTGCATGTGGAACAGCTGTGGTAACATTCTCATAGCCAATTGCATGGAAACACACTCCGTTATCTAGGAACATCATGTTGGTGTTGGGTCCTTCATTCACTGTGAGCAGAAACTAGATCTGTTTGGCAAACAGCATCACAGATGGATTGGGGACTTACCTCTGACAACATACACTGTGGAAACAGTCCAACACGTTGGAGGGGGATGTGCCTGTCCTGACTACAGACTGTAAGTGCTGCTATACTGCAGTTGGAGTACTATTGGTTTAACAGGGTGTGTGTGGATATGGCTGTCCTACATGTTTTAATACTTGTCATGTCAGTGGGGTGTTTATGAGGAATCCCTATCTGTAGGGTCATCTTTAGACTGGGCAGTGTGTGGTGCCTTGTGTTCCTTGTGTTACCCATAGATCACCTATCTCTCAACTGCAGAAGGTAGTGTGAGGATTGCAGTCAGTAGATGGTGTCGGCCGGGAGAGTTACTGACGTCATATCCCTCATAGGACATATGTTGCATCAAACCCTGTTACGACAGGAATTGTATGAGGTCACCACAGTGACATGTCAATATTGCACCTGTGTCTGTGCTTCCAGCCACAACCCTGTCAACCTTTGTACATATGTTATGCAGTAGGGGGTGCATATATTCTGTACACCATATTCATTGAGAGCATATCTTTTAAGCCAGTGAGATATCAGACTGCTACACATGTTATGTATAGTAGGGGTCATATTTGAGGACATAGCCTGAGCATTCTGTGGTTGTGTGTACAGTACTGAGGTATGTGTAAGTCTGGTAATTGTAGACAGTGTGTGTATAGTGCATATTACCTTGGCCAGTGTAGAGACTGTGGTAGATGTCATTGTTCTTGGTCCTGTTCTATCTGATGTTACATGCTGCTCCACTGTATGTCACCCTATCAGCTTACATGATTATAGGGGTGAACACACACATGTCCCAAACCACAGACAGCCATCGGACCACACTGAGTAGCAGCCCAGTATATGTAGGGTTGTTGTGTGAGTGGCTCATATGAGGATGCTGTACATCAGATAGTCCATATACTGTAATAGTACGCTAGCTTACCATCTGTGGCTGTGGCTGTGTTCACATTGGTTGTGATTATGCACTTTCACATAGGTATCTGTTACTCTGTGATGCGACGTGCCTGTAGAGCCTGCTATCTATGCAGGTACATGTGTATTCCCATATAGGAGATGTAGCCCAGTATTGAGTTAGTCTGCCTGTAGCCTGCACTGTGCTTTGTTACATGCCTAGCAGCTTACTGTACTTATCCAGTGAGATGTCATGTCCAGATACTTGCCAGATGTACTGCTGCATGGCCACCATAACAGTCATGTATGTCAGACAAAGCAGTGGGATGCTGTTCAGATGTATGTCAGTAACTAGTGGATAATATTTGGCCATGGCACCTCTGTACCAGCGGTTATGTGTCAGGACAGACAGGGGTGTATGAATGCATAATTTATGGGGGCAAATGTATACCAGTATGTACATGTTATACCCATCTACATGGCTATTAACATCCACATTTACAGGCCTAGTCCACATGTCTTGCATGAAGGGGTTCTGTGTATACCCCTGGACTGACCTGAGGGTGTCAGACTGTCCACATATATTGGCCATATTGCAACTGTAGTCCACAGGGGCATCACTGTGCTAGCAGTGGTACTGTACTATGATGACCTTAGGGTGTCTGTAAGTAGCCAATGGTGCACATGTTGACAGCAGATGTGGCCTCCCACACACACTATTTCTGTGAAGACAATCCCTATTGCAGTAGCAATAGTCTACATATATACCTGCACTACATACGTGACATCCCCTTGCACTGAGAGGTTGGGACTCTTGGGTCTGAGGTAAGGCTCCACTTCATGTGCAGGACATATGGTGAACATATATGTATAAATAAGTATACATATATCCATATAGATATGTACATATATACATATCTTGCTTACTGCATGACATCAGTTTTACATATATATGTCTGTGTTCCAACCTCTGTCCTCCACCTACATACCAGGCTTTGCACATATGACATGCTGTCAGGGGTTGTTGTGTAGTGGGCTGTGTGTATGTCATGCTGTCATTCCTGCCATCACTCCACTGCTGTCGTGTCCCCTATACATACTGGCGGGTTGGGGCCATATATGTGTGGGTTTCACCTATACAATACATGTGTGCCCTAATACACTCTAGAGGCCAGTGTATGTAATAGTGGTATATGGCCCAGTATTAGTGAGTGTGTGGGGGTGCACCATGACTAACATAGGCTGTTACAACATGTGTGGGTATCTGGGATATGCTGCCTTAAGGTATCTGGATGTACTTTACCATATAATCCACCTTGGGTAACTGCAGGTCTACCGCCTCCTGCCATATGGGATGTTCTGTTTGTCAGTGTGATTGTGATGGTGCCAGGTATGCCTTGTTATGTAACTGATACATCCCATTGTGTCAACTGAAGTCTGTACTCCCTAGGGATTGTGTACAGAGTGTAGATAAAGGCTGCTGACCAATACATCTGCATTACATACTGCTGATTGTCTGGTATGCTCTAGCCCAGTCTGTCATTACTAATGTATTACTTGAAGGCCTCAGCCTGGACAGCAATATATGTCAACCTTTCCAGACTACTGTCTTAGTATAACTGTTTCACAGTTGCATTACACTGTTCATATGGATGTCAGTGTCTAAACAGCTATATGACATGGCATATACAACTGTCATAGTACAAAAATAAAGCTTTCACATTCATTTATGCACACCTGTATGTAGTGTTATACCTTTTGATATCTCTGTGGGTATATATTGCAGGCTATGAATGTCATTCATATGGGTGGCTCATACAGTTTCTAGTTGGTAAGGTGGTGACTGTAGGAATACTGGCTGCTCCATATTGTGTGCAGGTACTACATATGTATATTACTGTACAAATCTCTGTGTGTGTATGTGTAGTTTCATATATATCTATACACACACATATACACATATATATATATATATATATATATATATATATATATATATATATATACCTGTATCTGCATATATGTGTCTGTGTATATGTATTCTAGGGATGGCCATGTCATGTTGTGTCCTGGTTATAGGATCTGCAACACTTGGTACTGTATTACAGGGGGGTTGTGCTTGGCTGGGGGTATACCTATTTATACCAGACGTATATTGTGTGGGACCTCTCAAGTCCTTTGGCATTGCATGGGGACATATATGTTTTGTTATTTCCCCATTATCTACAGATGTATGCCCATATATACCTATATATATATATATATATATATATATATATATATATATATATATATATGCTGATATATATATATATATATATATATATATATGTATGAGTTCACTTTATAACATCGAAATACTGAAAAGTCGAATTTCAGTATCTCGAAGCTATAAAGTCGAATGTTCAAAATAGCGAACGTTCATATCGCGAATTTGACGTATGTCGAAAATATGTTGAATTCACGGTTATGAAGTTGCGCTATGTAATGTCCGGGTTTGTGTTTTGTTGAATGTGCGCCAGCTGTACGTGTTTGGATGTAGGTGTTATGTCAGGTAAGTGAGTGTTTTGTAAGGGTTTTGAGGGAGTTAGAGTGTGTGTGAGGATTGGAGAATGTAGTGTGTGAGTGAGCTTTTGTGTTGTGTTTATGCGATCTCGGAGTTAGTATATATAAGTAGGGGGGTGTGGGGGGCGCAGTTGCGTGTGTGTGAGTTGTGTATGTGTGTTGTTTTTTTGTTTATGTTGTGATGTGGGTGTTTTGTTGTATGTTTAGTGTAGTGTGCGGTGTTTTTGGTTATGTGGTTTAGTGGTTTTGTTTGTTGGTGTTTTGTGGATTCGGTTTTATAGTCTCAAGATACTGAAATTCGATATTTCAGCATTTCGAGATTATAAAGTGAATATATATATATATATATATATATATATATATATATATATATATATATATATATATATATATAAAACTTGCTGTATATATTTAGACATGTAGATGTGGACATATATATCTAAATAGGTAGGCATTTGCATGTTTATATGTTCATACATATATATATATATATATATATATATATATATATATATATATACATACATACATATATCAATATGTTGTAACCATTTAGACATTAATATATTTACTCACACACATACATCTACATGTTGGAATACATTCTCTGTACTGTTGAATGACTGGGCTGGTTGATATATTTGTGAATACATCAAGGATATGTATATCTGCGCTGGCTTAGTGGTAAGTCACTTTGGCTATGGTGTGCAAGGTTCTGGGTTTGATCCTATCAAAGGCTGCGTATTTTGTTGCTAGGCAGAACAAGGGCCATTGGATACAGTGTGGTTACGGCAGTTTTGAGCAGTTGTAAGCAGGTTTGCACGGCGGTAAGCATTGCCAACTTCCACTTATGTTTTATTACAGTCAGTTAGCTTCAGATTTCCCAACCCGTGTAGGCATAGCTTACCTTCTAGCCAACCCACGCAAACCCACCTACTGCTACTTAACAGTGCTTACTTCTGCTTACCCCGTGTTAATTCCTTTAAAAGAAAACAAAAAGGGGTTGATAGGAAAGTGGTGAAACATTTGGCACAAAGAGGGAAAGACAGTAGGGAAAATAGCTAGGCATGTACAGGAAGGGTATAGGAAAGGTTCATAGCTGCCCATTTCATCTACAGCAAGAGCTGTGCTTATACACTATATTTGCAGGTGTATTTGGACCCTCAAACCCCTGGGAAAGGGATGATTACAACATATATTCATTGTGATGGCAATTAGACCAGATTGCATATGTCCAGTGGACACATGTGCAAAATGGACAGCTATGTATGGGATGAGATTTTTTTGTGGGAACAGATTGTCCTTTTTCTTTTTTTCAGGTGAGAGTGGAATGTTGGGGAGGGGTAGTAGGTATATTTGGGGAGGGAGATTGGGCAGGTTAACAAACAAGAAACACAAAATGTGTACAGGGGTGGAATATGACACATGTGGGGGGTAAACACCTTGATGGGGAGGGTTGTTGGGATATCGGAAGCGCCAAGTCCCCTAGTGGTAACAGTGGGACTGAGGTCCCCACCCATGGGCAGTCTCAACTGCACCTTCACAGCCCCAAAGGTGGCTGTGCTGGGGGCTGAGCCGCAGAGCCAGCTTGACTCTCTAATTGTGACACACGGCCCTCAAGCTGGCATAGAAGATCACCGACCTGGTCGTTGATCGCTCTACGCACCACAAAACTGACCTGGCCATGGGTGACAGGTGCCTGTCCTTGCCCACTCCTGGGGAGCAAGCCCCATCCAATGGGGCAGTTCCACCAGAAGGTGGTGCAGGACCTACAGACAGGGAGGTGAGAGATTGGGCCCCAGATATGCTGGTGCCCGGTGCCTCGGCCAGCTGAGGTGGGACAGGTAGGTCCTCTGGGACCAGCCTTCCCAAACGTGCTATAGTGTTTAGATTCCATCATCATATATGGTTTAGTTATAGTCAACACATTCCAGAGTTAGGTATAACAGCATGCATAGATATTCCCATTAACCCAGACACCAGATATGGAACAATTACATAGCAAACAGAACGCATGCATATATGGGGCCAGAGTGGTAATAAGAACAGCATGCAGGTACGTTGATGGTACCATGCCAACAATGTTGGAATAATTCTATATGGCACATGCATGGGAACCATTAGAATATTTATCAAATGATTGGCCATTATCAGAGTCAGTACATAGCAGTTAGGGTGGGTATGGTGATTATTGTTGGAGATAAGGTGGGGGGAGAGAAAGATGTCAATTAACAAGTAGTATATTCCTGTATTCAATAGTACTTTCCTAGTCAGTACTGTTATCTGTACCTTACAAGTCTTACTACACTAGCCTATAGACCTGTACCGGACACTGATATGACTGTCAACATCATTACACATGAACCGGTTTTACCTGCAGTATACACCTCTTACCTGGTATACCTGTGGAGGGAATGTTTGCTAACACTGACTAACTGTTTGTACACATACACCCGGATTCCAGGTTGATGATTTGTACTATGCTATCCAGCTCTTTCTGCACAGACTCTGGCCATGTGTTGACCACATGCTGGTGTGCTTGGATGTATCTAGAATATTGTCCTCTTCCACCTTTAGTGACCTGACACACACATATACATGCTTTCCTATACAGTTATTTTATGTAGCACAGTGTGGGAGACAGTGACCAGTGATACTTTCTTATTCGGAGAAACTGCAACACTCACAATCCCCTACAATACCAGGGTGAACAGTACCAGTGCAGGTTATATTGGTTTGTATTTATCAGCACATTGTTCATATCCAACGTACCTGTGGGATCAATGTTTGTTAGCACTACCTGACAGTTGCCACACAAAGTTCTGGATTACACATTAATATTCTGCACATACTACTCACTTTGTTACTGTACACACTCTGACCACAGCTTAACAAGTTGGGGTGTAAATGGGACATATGTGGCTTCTTAGTCACATAAGGTATTGGGGAGTTGTTAGTGTGCCAGATGTTTGTCATAGATGTGCACCAATCAGTTGTATTTCCCGTTTGCTGCTTATACGTCTGGGATTATCCCACTGATTTTCCAGTTGGACAGGTTGATAGGCAATGGATATGGGCCACTTTAATAGACATTCTGGACATATCTGTACAGTTGTGGGGTATGATTCTGTATGTAGACTACTGCCACTAGCAGGATTCGAACTGTGGCTTTGTATGCTAAAAGAACAACACTTCACATCTCAGTTACATGTGCTATTCGGTTTTTGTTGTCTGCATTTTATCTGTTTACTGTCTGTGTCTCTCAGTTGTAATAAATGGCCTCTGGGGATTACACCTGTCATATACAGGCATTCCTACACATTTGATTTATTGTGCATGGTGTGGGTAACAGTGCTTAATACAACAGTACTATTACATGATTGCAAATCTACATTACCATATGATACCAGAATATAGATATATAGTGCAGCAGTTGGACCTGTTTTGTCATACTAACAATATGAGACTCTTCCTGCCATATTCTCTAGTGTATGCAGTACTTGCCTTGAACAATACAGGTTTTGTACTAGCAATTACTTTACTATTACTTCTTTTATTTTTATTTCCTATGACAGTAGAAGCATGAGTATTACTGACCTGTCTCGCATTGCAACTGTGCCAGACGGCTGATGTGGGCCTCCTGGTTCACGGCCCACTCCATTGCAGTTGTGGGGGACATAAGAAGAATATTTGGCCATACCTATCCATGATATACCTGAGATGGCAATTATTACACAGGTCGTGGACTGATACTTACACATGGCTGGGACATCCCCTGCTGCTCTAGCCTCTTGGAGCCACTCCTCTAAGAGGTCCCCTTTCCACTGCTTCAGGTCAGCATAGTGGTGCCTGACATGCTCACCAGTTCTGGGTGTGCCAATGGCACTGGTGTGGTCATGGGCGAGATGGTCCCAGGCCTCCACCTTATATTGGGAGCCCTGGTACTGGCCCTGCAGCAGTATCTGTGCATGGTCTTTAACTAGGAGTCCAACCATGACCTTGGACTCCTGGATTCACCAGTGCTGCACCTGGAAGCGCACGCCTTCTCCCCTTACTGCTATAGTGCCTGCAAAGGGAAGCTACAACAAGTTATGAGCTGTATTCCCACCTGCTGTGGGTTTAAGTAGGGCCAGTTTCCCACACTTTTCCATGATTGGCTGGTTTTGAAAAGGCTAAGCTATGGGCACACCTGCTTACCTAAGGTTGGCACTGCTTAAAGAGGTATACCACTGGGCAGATTGAATTGGCTTCCCTACACATTGCTTACAATTACGAAGTTGAGCTGTGCTGCAGTTAGCATTGCTTAATAGTTAATTAGCACTATGCTTGCCTTTTGGCAGTGATTTGTTATTCATTACAGGTTATATATGTGTCTGGTATCGATGATTCATGCGTACATACACTGTATGGGGACCTGGGGACTTCTGCACTTTATTACAATAACACCTCAAATCTATGCTTACTGCAGTACTCCAGTTCACATATTTATGTTCTGTGGCAGGTTATACAACATCACACTGTACATAGATTCAGTTCACATGTTTGATTTGATTTTCCTGTGGTGAGGATTTGTTTGCTGATACCTCATTTATATGTATTGCGTTGATGGCTTAGTGGTTAACTACTGTGACTGTGGTGTACAGGGTCCTGAGTTCGGGTCTTGCAGAAGTTGTTTACTTTGTTGCTGGGCAGAACACGGGCCGTTAGGTCCAGAGTGATTAGGGCACTTTAAAGCAGTTGTAAGCTGGTGTGCACGGGTTTGCGCGGAGCTCAGTAATGCTAACCTCCGGTTACAGTTTCTTACATTCAGTTAGCTTCTACTTTGCTTAATCTGTGTAGGCACTGATTACCCCCATGTAAACGCACATAAACATACTTACCAGTGCTTATATATGCTAACTACTGCTTATTTGTGCTTAAACCTGCTTACTAGTGTCTTATTCATTATGACACTGACACTTCACATGTGCATTTAATGCAGTCTTCTGTTCACATTTAAATGTTATTTACTAGGTTATACTGCAAAGGAATGTAAAAAAAATGTTTATATACAGATTTTACATTGAAAATGGAATGTGCTGCTGTGGGACTTGAACCAGGAATGCTTGCTGGTTAGGCAGATGCTCTGACCACTACACTATTGCTGTGGTGCTCCATTTGCATATATCTTCCTAGTTATCCTCTTCAGCCTTTTAAACTGCTTTAACCATAGCGGAGTGATGGGCAAACCCATGCACCTATGGTTAGCTGTACTCAGGGATTAAAAAAATAAATAAAAGGGTTTCTTCATTTTATTATTATGTACTGTTCTTGTTGTACACATGGGGGACTGTTGAGGATATGCGGACACTTATGAGCAGTCTCGCTCATTTATTTACTCATTCTTCTGTTCTACTTTACAGGGGCATGTTTATTCTGAGAGCTCTGCTCACAGACACACCCCCTGCACTCGCCAATGCTCCATGTAGCATTAGGAGTTCAGGCAACGTGCCTTCATTAATGTGCATGGTGCACTACCATCCTCCTCTTAAACTGCCACTTCTGTGCAGGACTAGATAGATTAGTAAATCCGGGGCAAATATTTTGTGAACTCAGCTGAAAGAGTTTTTTATAGAGATCAATGTGAAGCGTTGAACAAATTACTTAAAAAAATGCAAACATTATGACACAGAAAACAGGTATTTTTGCAAGTGCATTGAACTTAGTATTATACCCAAAGGTCTGCGCTTTTTCAGATGTTCCAACGGTATTACTGAAAATGATCCATTTTTTTCTAAATTGCAACACTTTTTTTAATTCAGCTGGCATTGACTTTTTGGGACTGCTTATAGAAGATAATAACAGTCTTAAAAAGAAGTAAAGGAGGAAATTGTGAAAGCTGAAAGTGCTATTGAATCCAGCTTTCACTTGGTGTTTAGTGAAAGAAGTGAGCATTTCATCACGATGGATGAGATTGAACAACATGAAAAATTATTAATTCAGAGGAAAAATAAGATCAATTGTGATGTGGGAGCATATAATATGAGTTCTCCTTATACTATGTTTCTGGGTCGTGACAAAAGGAATAAATCTACATTCAGCACAAAAAAAGTCACCATTTGAGTCAGTCCACCTTAAAAGAGGTGGGCGGAAGGGGTCTGAGGCTAGAATGGAAGTGACATATTCTACAGGAAGAGATCAACGAGGCATTAGTGATGGATAATCCAGTAATGTCTCTGAACCTAAAGATAGGAATGGTTCTGAAGTGTTGCCCAGTAGCGGACTGTCTAATGCACTTTCTAACAAGATTGAGACAGAACTGGGAGCAAAACCAAAAGTTTTTTTAGCTTCGGAAAAAGAACACAAACCACAAAGATCCAAAATGATGAATACCAGGAAGAAGGTAAGGTTGTTTTCAGAATCCTTGACGGACAATGACTGAATGCTAACAGGTTTGTTAGTGACATTATAAATGTATCAAATTTTGGACATGCATTTAAAGCTGCTGAGATTAGGTTTTAATTTTATTCCTACTTGATGAATGAACATTACAGATAGACACCCGGATTCTCAAAAGCTTGCACGGAGTGCAAGTTGAGTGCAGGAGCTCACGCAGGCAATATGTCTGCCGTGCGATCCAGGAATAGCCAGCAGGGGCATGCACAAGAGCTCTAGCACTAATCCTGCATGGACTAAGCCCTGGTATGCAAATCTCCCCATTTGCAGAAGAAATCCATGCAAATGAGGTGATTTTGCAATACAGGAAGCTTGCAATTGTCCGTGCAAGACTAGTGCAATCTGTAGAAATGTTAGTAACTGAGTACATTTCTGCAAATTCCAAAACGGAGCTATGACAGCTCCAAATAAAGGCTGCATATCATTGAGGAAGCATGCCAATAGCCAAGTATAAGGTCATTGGCATTGCAAACTGTTTAAAAAATGAAAAAAATCAACTTTAATTTTTTTTCGCTGATCTCGGCTGTTTAAGGATAGGACAGTGGTGTGAAAATGGGATCAGGGGGAAATAAGAAAATAAACTTAAAATGAGCATTCTAACTAAAATCAGTATTCTCTCATGCAAGTCAATGGCAGTCAGAAAACAACCTGGCCAGTGAGTAATGGTTGCTAAGGGGGGAGGCTCAGTGTGAGAAATGTAACTATACATTAGCAAGCAATCCTATTCAAATGAGGGGAAGAATAGTGAATCACAGATTTCCCCAAGGTGTGACCCAGGTCCCAAGAGTGTAAGGGTATAAATAGCTGAGTGCAAGACTATGATATAGGTGACATCATGGGGGGTGTCAGGCATACTGTAAGTGGATTGGAGCCCTGTGTCTCGGGATTGCTTCTAGCTTAGCACAGCTAAGCTAGAGGTGTGTCCAAACCTGCCTAGCACTCTTTACAAAGTGTAAGCGGGTATGCGTGCCGCGCAATGCGCACCAGGTTTTACAGGAAAAAAACGGAAGTTAAACCAGGAAATAGCAGCTCTGTGCACACTTGAGCACTCTGTTTGCGCAGTGCGCACACAGGCTTAAACACGGAGGCAATGGGAAGGGAAAACAGCAGTAGGAAGGTATTCAAGGAGAACTAGCTTAGCTGGCAGGTGAAATGTATCAGCATCAGACAATTACACAAACAGCAGACCAGCCCAGCCCAGAACACTTCTATAAACTAAACAAACACCTTCCCCTCTGTTTTTTCCACTGGTGTAAACAAGCGGGGAAATTTTAACAAGCAAACCTACAAAATGAGAAGGGCTGCAGCAGGCAACATAGAACAACATGTGCAAGAGGCTGAGGGTGGTGAGGATGTGAATGCTACCGAACAACCCAAAGTGAGGAGATGGAAAAGAGTGTACAGATCTAGGGTAACCTACCAGGGGCTACATGAGCTGGAGATAGTAGAGCGCTATAGGTTGGACAGAGACCTCCTACAGCAAATTGATGAGCTGTGCCGGCCACACCTGACACACCAAACTGGTCAAAGGAACCCATCCCAGTGGATACCAAGGTATGTGTAGGCCTAGGTATACTAGCCACAGGTACCTTCCAAAGCACAACTGGGGATATTATGGTCATCTCACAGGCATCAGCATCCAGAGTATTCCACAAGTTCCTGGATACCATGGCAGCACATGCCAGTGAGCACGTATATTTCCTCAACACACGTGAGGTGTTGACCAGCAATATGCATCTCTTTCATCAAATAGCAGAATACACTGGGATACTGGGTGCTATAGACTGCACACACATATGCATCAAAGCACCACCCGGTGAGCAGGGTAGGGCCTAAATCAACCACAGGGGCATCCCTCCATCAATTGCCAGGTCGTATGTGATGCCCAGGGCATTATAATGAATGTGTGTGCTGGCTGCCGAGGAAGCTATGACGATTCACACATATGGCATCTGACGCAGCTGTACCACATATTTGCCAATGCGGACATCCCCTACGGTCACCAAGTGGGGAATGCTGGGTACCCACTGGAGCCGTGGCTGATGACACCCATCAGAAATGCACACACACCTGAACAACAATGCCATAACGAGGCACATGCACAGGCCAAACATATAATAGAGCATGTGTTTGGGATGCTCAGATCACGGATCTGGTGTCTGAACACATCCAGTGGAGCCTTGCATTACTCAACAACTACATGTACCCAAATATGTATGGTATGTGCTATGCTTCACAATATGATCCTGTGGAAACAGCTGCAGCAGGAACAGCATGGGGCAGGGCCACACAGCCCCCCACCAATGCCAAGGTGTGTACAGGCACAGAGTGACTCAGAGAAGGAACAACCTGAGCCTGCCCCAGTAGGCAGAAGGAGGCGTGCCCAGTATGACCTGGCCTTGGCAAAGAGGCAACACATAGCATATGCAATGACACAGTAGGGACCCAGGGAATGACACCTCTCTCTGACTCACACAGACAGTAAAAGGGATGCTAGACCAGACATTTCTGGCAGTCGCAGTTCTTAGTGCAGACACATGTCAGTATGCACCATTATTCCTGCCTCTCACACACAGTGGTTAGGAATACAGACACATATGTAAGGACAACACACTATAATAAGCCAAAGGTAGATGGATATAGATGTGTGGAAGAGGGTGACTGTGACAAGGAGCCATACGTGCCTTTCCCACCCAGCACACAGCCAAAGTACCCCAAACACATGAGGTGCAGATATCACTCACTGCAGATACTAGCCACCAGTATCGTTCAGCATGACAGACTATGTAGTGCACGTGCCAGCTGTGCAACATGACTGTACAAGGAAGTAGTCATCTAGTAATTGTATACATGTACCTGTGACTGACTATCTCAAAGATTACTTGCATAAAATTAGACCATCTTAGTAACAGCCTGCATATCATTGCTGGAGCCTTCCTGTGTCCTGACAGCGTGCTCTTCAAACTATCTGGAAATATACAGAGCTAAGTATATTTTTCTGTCACTTCAGAGTTATATACTGTTAATTGTTTCTTGACTCATTTTATATCATTGCTGGCTGACTTCAGAGTTGTGCACTGTTATTTTTGCTTCACTGTATAGTTTTTCAGATCTCTGCTGAAGGTGTTGGTTTTCCCTTACCCTTCCTATTCCTGTCTTGTTGTTTAAATTTGGAGGCTTTTGCAGTTGCCTGCCCCCACTGTAGATTTGATCTGGGACACTTCCCCCAGTCCCATCTCTTTACTTCATTCTACCTAATAGACTACTTCTGCACTTTTTTTAGTCATTTTTAATTTAATTGCATTTTTTAAACTGTTTGGTCTAACATTGCTGCATACTCAAATGTGCTAGCTTGCACTGCATTTGAATTGTTTTTACTGCTATTTTAGCTACTTTTCTGTATAAAAAAAAAACAAAAAAAAAACTAAGCCTATTTCCTACCTTTCCTGTAACTAGTGTAGTCCAGATTCAGATTTGCTATATCCAGGACTATATGTAAGCTTCTGAGCCCCCCCAAGCTTTCTGTGTTGGAGGGAAGCCTTCTAGCTTATCAGTGGGAGCAGTAAGCACTAGGTAACCTAGCTACCACATAAGGAGTGGTTCTGGCCCAGAAATTGTAGTTATTGGCTGTTTGGGCAGTTTTTCCATCTCTCAACTTTCTGATTTAAAAGCCCACATTTGCACTTGTTTCCCCCCTTTCCTGTAACTAGTTTAGTCCAGATACAGATTCTTAGTTTTAGCACTTGAATTTGCTTATTCATGACCAGCACTTGTTCAGAACTTGTTGTAAGCACTAAATAACCTACTAATTACTACAGCACTCAACCTTCCTCATTACCTAGAGGCAAACAGTTTTGCTTAGAGAAAAACATCTCTTGTATTCACTTTTCTCACTTATCTAGAGGAAAAAAGTTTTTTATTCAGGCATGTCCAAGGATCAGCTCCCAGTGTTCTCACCTGTCTATCTGTTGAATCTGGAAATCTTGGGGCAATGTAGAAACTGCCTCGTACACAGACAACCTTCTCCTCCTACCACCCAACACAACAACCTGTGAGAGATGCACTTATCTAGCCAAACTGGAGGTAAGGCTCTCTGCAACCAAGACTGAACTTGACAGTCAAGAGGAGAAGGTAAACACTTGCACCACACCACACTCATCACATAGTCTCACTAAATCTACACCACCAAAATCCACACACAGAAACACAAAAACATTTGCGGAGGCTCTCAATAATAATCTGCTCAAGCAACAGAGACCTCCAAAGCAGAAATGCAAGCAACCTCCACCCCCCAACACAATCCAAATGACACATAGCCCGCAGACTCAGTGTGCCACTCAACCACAGCCAATAAGGCAAAACAATGTACTCAACACACTAGTCATAGGTGACTCTATAGTCAGGCACACTGATGTCCCACTCACCAGGCTAAACAAGGAGAAAGTTACTGTCAGCTGCCTGTCGAGTGCCAGGATCCGCCATATAACCCACGCACTCAAGTCACTCCACAACAAGTACAAATATGACTCTGTCATTGTCCATGTTGGTGTGAATAACCTGAGATGTACCTCCCTAGACTATATGAAAAGAGACATGGAAGAGCTATCCGATCTTGTAGCCCAGGCAGGTATGACTCTAGCCCTGAGTAGCATTCTTCCATCACCTAGAATGATACCACAGTACAAGGACAAAATGATTGACTTCAACAATTGGCTAAGCTTCTGGTGTCATTCTAAAGGGATCCAGTATCTGTCTGCCTGGAATGACATGGTCGACAGACCATGGTGCTTTGCCAGAGATGGCCTGCACCTGTCACACTTGAGATTCTGGATACTGGCTAAGGTTCTTACCGCCCCTATAGTGCCTCTTTTAGGCAAGGTTCAAATGACAAATTGACCACCGTAACAGGAACAGGCAAGCAAAAACTGAGGGTGATGCTACTCAATGCTAGAAGTCTAAATCTCAAAATGCACTCAATCAAAGCATTCCTTAAAATGGAGAACATCGATATCTGTGCAGTGACTGAGACCTGGTTCTAGGCTCCAGAGAGCACACCTGCACTACCAGGCTATAACGCATACCACACTTTTCGGCTATGTAACCTGGACTGGAACACCAAAGGAGGGGGTGTGTCCATATTCATTAAGGATATCCACACCTCCAGGCAAGTTGCTCAGCATAATGCAGCCGAGGTTATCCAAGTGCAACTAACTCTGGGCAAAACTGCAATCCAAATTGTAGCTTGCTACAGATCCCCCACCATGCCCCAGGATTCCCACTCCTCTTTTCTTGATGTTCTGGAAAATATTAGGGTTCAACCAAACTCCCTAATAATGGGTGATTTCAACTACCCCACCATTAACTGGGAAAACTACTCATGTACCAACTCCTTCGCTCAACGCTTTCTGGAATTCATAAACTCCAATGCCCTGGATCAACTTGTCCACACCCCCACCAGGGACAACAATATCCTAGAGCTAGTCATTACCAACATGAGTGACTGGTGTTCCACACCTGAAGTCAAAGCCTCATTGGTCCGATCTGACCTGAAGCTAATTACCCTAGATATCTACATCCTGCCCCCAACCCCATTAAGGAAACCACAGTAAAAATTTTCTCCAAAGCCAACTTCATGCTTCTTAAGACAGAAGTGATGAACTTCATGGCACCCATGCAGATGGGCAAGACAGTTACAACTACTGAATCCTACACAATTGCACATTATAAGCACTTACACTAGTGCATGGATCGTGCTATCCCAAACAGAACCAAGATACTATCCTCCAAAAAAAGGAAGCCAATCTGGCGGTCCCCTGCCAAAAACAAACTGTACAACAGAAGGAAGAAACTGTTACAAAAGAGAGTAAAATCCCATGAGTGGAGGAGCTCCCTGTTCAGCGTCAGTAAGAAGCTGTGATCCCTGATAAAATCCTCCAAAGCTAGTTACAAAAACAAAATCGCCACTGATTCTAAAGACAACCACAAAACATTCTATAGCTATGTCAAGAATCTCAATGGCAACACTCAGATCTGCTCTGAGTTACAGCACAATGGCACTAAATATACAGTCCCAACTGATATTGCCAACATGCTGGCAGATAGGTCCAGTGCTAACTTTACCCCCCTCTCACCCCCTAAAGAGCCCATCTCTATACCGGAAGAATGCAAAGTTCCTGTAATCACGGCTGCACAGGTAAGAACCACACTCTCCAAAGCCAAGAACACAGCATCCATGGTACCAGACAACATCCCAGGCTGCGTTCTACATGAACTACAGAATGAAATGGCACCCCACCTAAGTACCATGTTCAATCATAGCCTCACATCAGGCTTTGTTCCTGCTTAATGGGGCACAGTGACAGTTATCCCACTCCACAAGGGGGGGGGCACCATGGACCCTGGGAACTACTGCCCCATTAGCCTGACGAGCCTGGTCTGCAAGGCCATGGAACGTATCATCATGGAACGTATAAACAAAGACACAGGTAATCTCCAAAATCTGGACCTCCACCCAGTTCGGGTTTGTAATAGGCAGATCATGTCTCCTAAACCTGATAGACTTCTTTGAAGCAGTCACCAAAGCCGTAGACAAGGGTAAGGAGGTTCATACAGCCTATCTAGATCTTGCCAGGGCTTTCAACACCATCCCCCACTCTGGAATTATAGATAAACTCACTAAACTAGGTAAAAAGCCCCATGTCACAAGATGGGTTGCCAACTGGCTCACTGACAGAACCCACACTGTGAAAGTAGCAGACTCCAAATCTGACTTCAGACCAGTGACAAGTGGAGTACCACAGGGTTCAGTTCTGGGTCCTCTCCTGTTTGGTATCTACTTCTCTGAAGTACAGGCTAACACAGAAAGCCTTTGGCTAACAAAGTTCACAGATGACTGCAAACTAGGAGCCATAATCGAAACTCCTAACGATGTGGACATCCTACAAAAGGGCCTCACTGAGACAGATGCCTAGTGTCAAAGCCATGGCCTCAAGCTCAATGCCAAAAAGTGCACTGTCATCCCCTTTGGTAAAAACTCTGTACCCATGAACTACAACATAGACAGTAGTATAATTAACACCAAAAGTGTGATAAGAGACCTTGGGACACAGGTGGACAGTAGTCTCTCCTTTGATAATCACATCGCCACAGTAGTCAGGAAATCCTTCTACAAGGCACACCTCATCACAAAAGGTTTTTCATCCAGAAAAAAGAGGTCATTGTTCCCTTCTACTCATCACTCATTAGATCCATTATAGAGTACAACGCCCCTTTTGGTATGTACCTCACAAGACATCTACAACAACTGGAAAGGCTACAGAAATGCCTCACAATGAGGATTACCAGCCTTAAACAGATGCCCTATGCAGACCGTCTCAAAAAAACTCCAGCTTTACTCCATCGCATATCGCCTACTCAGAGGTGATCTCTGCCTAACATACAAAGCTATGTCAAACCCAGAGCTGTTGGACATGCTCCACTTAAAGATGTCCCAATCCCTCCAAGCTACATGCTCTAGGGACCTAAACCTTGTCACCACAATAAAAAGAACATGCCGGAGGGATAGATTCCTGTCCCAGAGACTTCCCATACTCTGGAATAAACTACCTATCTATATCAAACAAAGCTCCTCATTAGTACTCTTCAAGAAAAATCTTGATGATTGGATGGGAAAAAGGAAATTCACCCTGGGGATCACTTCTGTGGCTCTGCTCGACAGTGGCACAGATAAATAATTTTCTTGGGTGGCAAAAGCCAGGGTACCTTTTTGGCTGGGCTTGTATAGGCCCTAGGGCTGATAGCCTAGTACCTAGCTATGAACCTATAAACCTATGACCCCATGTGTGCCCGCATGTGGCATGTCAACCCCTACATGAATGGGTTATGGCCCATGCACACACCGCCCTCCCCATAGCGGTATTATGGCAAGCCTGCTGAGTTAATCCAATGTGTAATACACCTTTGAGAGAGCTGTAGCTCAGTAATCTCCATGGCGCGTCCCATAACTGTGCACTGCTGTAGTGATAAACTAGTCAGGTAGTAGTTCTAACCCCAGACTTGGCAATTATGTGAGTGTGTGTTTCTGTGTGTGTCTGTCTGTCTCTGACTGTGGAGAGAGCAATGCTTTTTAGGCTACTCACACGCCTTACAATTCATATACTCAACTTTGGCAAGGCTGCTGATGTCACTCACCTAGAAATACACCCCTGGGAAATTCATAACCCAGTAATCTCCATAGCGTGCCCTGTAATTGAGTACTGCTGTAGTGTGATAAAGTGGTTAGGTAGGTGTTCTAACCCCAGACATAGCAACTGTGTGTGTGTCTCTGTCTGTCTTAGACTGAGTAGAGAGCAATGCTTTTTAGGCTACTCACACTCCTTAGAATTCATATACTCAACTTTGGCAAGGCTCTTGATGTCACTCACCTAGAAATACACCCCTGGGAAATTCATAACCCAGTAATCTCCATAGCACGTCCTGTAACTACATACTGCTGTAGTGTGATAAAGTGGTTAGGTAGATGTTCCAACCCCAGACTTAGCAACTGTGTGTGTGTGTGTGTGTGTGTGTGTGTGTGTGTGTGTGTGTGTGTGTGTGTGTGTGTGTGTGTGTGTGTGTGAATCTGTGTGTGCGTGTGTCTCTGTCTTTGAGTAGAGAACTATGCTTTTTTGGCTACTCACACTCCTTAGAATTCATATACTCAACTTTGGCAAGGCTGCTGATGTCACCCACCTAGAAATACACCTCTGGGAAGGTTGTAGCTCAGTAATCTCTGTAGTGCATCCTGTAACTGCGTACAGCTGTAGTGTGAGCTAGCACTGTGGTAGGGTTCCATCTCTACCCATCGCAGTTCTGGATGTTTTGTGTGTGTAGACAAACCAAATGCTTCGCAAGTAGGGTGTGCTCGGCTGAAACCATAAACTCATGAAACACCAGAGGCCAGCATATGCAGCTAAATCTTCTTTTATTAAAGTCTGGATGTCAAAAAGGCATTAAATGCCGCAAAATGTAACAAATCATACTGGTTTCGGCTATGTAGCCTTCATCAGTGAAAGAACATTAGACATCCCTAAATCTCATTACTATTTATAGATACCATCCACCAATAGTATTATGGTATGGTCCAACCCTAAGGCTGGTTTCCCATAATAGTGAATCAACGAGTATCATCACTACCTAAATATTACAGTCAAAAGTACTGACTTTTATATTCTAACCATAGAATAAATAAATAAGATCCCTGTACATGATGTATTTGATAGCAGACTTATGGATTATACACATAAATAGCTATCAAAACAGACTGTTATAGAAGAAACAAAATGTAATTATACGTATGGACCAGTATATTTTGAATATTCAAATATGCCATTTTGTAAGGCTAACACCATTACATATATTGAACCAACTAGTCACAAAGGCAGTATCCTGCCTGTATACAGCCCATTTCTTGACCAGAAACATGAATGAAAAGCATGTCCAAATTACAATAATATGTACCATTAACATACTTAGAAAATACCTGGTGCAATAAAACTTAAACTAATATTATGTCTGAAAGACATTTTCAAGTTTATGTCCATTATCATGTAAACACATATACTATGTATAAACCATAATATTCTATGTATTAGATAATTTGCAAATGATAAGTGATCATTCAACCCAGGGGGAAATAGGGCACCCAGATGAATAATCCAATATTTTTCTTTGTGGTTAAGGATACCATGCCACCCTTGTTGGTTACTCCTATCTCCCAGTATTTTATCAATGACTATAAACATAAACTTAGCATTATGATGTTTAAGTGTGTGTCTATACAGAGCATTGGTTTCCTTCTTGTTTTTTATGTCACTTTTATGTTTACGCATCCTAATTCTTAGTGAACGAGATGTTTGTCTGACATAAAATGCTGAGCATTGACACTTAGCCAAATAGAAACATATATATGTCCACATGCTCCCTTAATGGGGTTGACAGGCAAAAACAACATACGTCATGCACGAATAGGTATTCCCCACACAGACAAATATGTCTGCCCTGCAATACACTACCAGCTGTTGCAGACCCCATAACCAGGACCTCACACAGCAAAGGCACAAGATGTTAACAGTACTCCATCCCACCTGTATGATGTCAGGCTGGTAACAGTAACATATCATGCAGTACAGTCAGGCTCATAATGACTCCCATTTTGTAGTGATCTGTTACCTTTTTTAGTCAAGAGTCCCATACTGTTGGCCTGTACTTCAGAGATGTAGATGCCAAACAACAGTGGTCCCACGACTGAACCCTGAGGTACTCCACTTGTCACTTGTCTGGGGATGGATTTGGAGTTAGTTACACCTACAGTTTGGGTTCTGTCAGTAAGCCATGTGGCAAACCAGCGAGTGGCATAGGGATGTATGGCCAGATTATTATTATAATCTATGTTTCCAGACTGGGGGAGGGTGTTGAAGGGCTTGGCGAGGTCCACGTAGGCTTTGTGGACTGCCTTACCCTCTTCAACAGCTATGCAGACTGAGTCAAAGCAGTCAGTCAGTTTCAGGAGACAAGACTGGCCCTCCATGAGCCCAATCTGTTTGGGGTCCATGTCTGCATTCTATGATAATGCATTCCATGGCCATGCAGATCAGGCTCATCAGACTGATGTGACAGTAGTTCCAGGTTTCACAGGTGGATCCCCCCTTGTGGAGTGGGATAACTGCAGCTGTGTGTCACTCAGTGGGCACCAGGCCTGATGCGAGGCTATGATTACACATGACAGTTAGGTGAGTTGCCATTCCATTTGGTAGTTCATGTAGTACACAGCCCAGAATGTCATCTGGTCCCATGGATGCTGTATTCTTAGTTGTGGGTAGTGCATTTTCTGCCTGTGCGGTCGTGATTACTGGGCAATGGAACCCTTTACATATTGATATGGGCCCTTTTGGGGGGTGTGAGGGGGTGCATGTGGCACTAAATAAATCTGCCAGAATATTGGCATATTCCGTGGGAGCAGTCTATGTAATGCCATTCTGTTGCAACACCGAGCACTTCTGAGCATTGCCAGTTAGAATTCGGACATAACTATAGAATGATTTTAGTTACATAATCTGCTTTGAAGGATTCCATGAGGGATCTCAATTTCTTACTGGGGCTGGTAAGGGAGTTGTTTGCATCCTTGGATTATCCTTTTTACTTCAACAGTCTCTACCATCTGTTGTATACTCTGTTAATGGCAGGAGACCACCAGACTGGCTTGATTATTTGGGAGGTGAACGTTGTGGTTTTATGTGGGATGTCAGGAATCATGCACAAGTGGCTGTGCTCATACAGTGCCTTAGTGCAAGATCCATCAGTTGAACTCTCAGCTCCTGTCTCCATGGGTGTCACAGACATTGTCACTTCTGCCTTGAGTAGCATGAAGTTGGCCTTGGAGAGGTCTTTTAAATTTTACGGACAACTTTATATACATTCCTTTCACATGTTCAGTTTGATTAGCCTATGGTGGGATTACTTTGGTGGAACCGCAGTCCCATGTACTGTTGTGATGGCTTAGTGGTAATTACTGTGACTATAGTGTACAGGGTTCTGAGTTCATAACCTGCAAAAGCAGGTTATTTTTGTTCTGCCCAGAACGGCGGTTAATGCATACAGACTAATTAGGGAAATTTAGGTTAGTCACACTCAATACAATGCAAATGCCCTACTTTGGCAATCCTGCTGATGTCAATCACTGTGATTACACCTTTGAGGAAAGAGTACTCCAGCAATCTCTATGGTGTGTGCTATAACAGCGTAATGTTCTACTGTGATATGGAACTCTGGTAGGGGTTTTATTCTCACACATCGGAGTTGTGGGTGCTTTTGTGTCTGCTCCTATACATGTGTAGAGAGCAATGCATGTTTGGCTAGTCACACTCACTACAATTCATTCACTCTACTTTGGCAGTCCTGCTGATGTCACTCACTGTGAAATAAACCTTTGGGGAAAGAATACTCCAGTAATCTCTGTGGCGCATTCTGTAATGGCATAGTGCTGTAGTGTAATAACTAGTTAGGTAGGGGTTCTAATGACAGGTATGTTGCATGTGTGTGTCTTCATGTGTTGATGTTTGTCATTCATGTCCTGTGTGGAGGTGGTTGTGAGTGTGTAATAACTGGACCCAATGTTGAGTGTGTTTTTAACATTTCTTATATGGTGCCTCTAGCATAAATCACAATATCCACTGTGCAGGGATAGCAAATGTGATATCAGTACATAAGTCACGGGTTCGATACCCTGGACTGGTAGGTGTGTGACACAAACATGCTTACTTTTTACTCTCCCAACCCACCCTGGCTTATCTTTGCCTCTGGCTGCCTCTCTCACTTCCTCTCTGGTGGATGTGGAGACTTACACCTGCTTTGCTTAGGCAGCGGCATGTGTATTGTCAGTAATGCTCATGATCAGCTGATGGCCTCTGCACAGATTACAGCCCTCCTCTAGATGATTGCATGTGGAACAGCTGTGGTAACATTCCCATAGCCAATTGCATGGAACCACACTACAAAATCTAGGAACAGCTTTTTGGTGTTGGGCCTTTTCATTCACTATGAGCAAGAACTAGATCTGTTGTTTGGCAAACAGCATCACAGATGGACTGGGGACTTACCTCTGACAACATACACTGTGGAAACAGGCCAACACTCAGGAAGGAGATGTGCCTGTCCTGACTACAGACTGTTAGTGTTGTTATACTGCAGTTGGAGTACTATTGGTTTAACAGGGTGTGTGTGGATATGGCTGTCCTACATGTTTTAATACTTGTCATGTATGTGCTACATTTATGAGGAATTCCCATCTGTAGGGTCATCTGCAGACTGGGCAGTGTGTAGTGCCTTGCGTTCCTTGTGTTACCCACAGAGCACCTATCTCTCAACTGCAGAAGGTAGTGTGATGATTGCAGTCAGTAGATGGTGACAGCCAGGAGAATTACTGACATCGTATCCCTCATAGGACCTATGTTGCATCAAACCCTGTTACAACAGGAAATGTATGAGGTCATCACAGCGACATGTCAATATTGGGCCTGTGTTTGTGCCTCCAGCCACAACCCTGTCAACCTTTGTACATATTTCATGCAGTAGGGGTTGCGTATGTTCTGTACACCATATTCAGTGACAGTATATCTGATAAGCGAGTGAGATATCAGACTGCTACACATGTTATGTATAGTAGGGGTTATATTTGAATACATAGCCTGGGCATTCTGTGGTTGTGTATACAGTACTGAGGTATGTGTAAGTCTGGTAATTGTCGACAGTGTATGTATAGTGCATTTTTACCTTGGCCTGTGTAGAGACTGTGGTAGATGTCATTGTTCTTGGTCCTGTTCATTG
>NC_056732.1:1416804534-1416896563 GCF_019279795.1 Protopterus annectens
CTGATTCCAGGTTGCTGTTATGCACATACCTGTCCATCTCTTATTGCACACACTCTGGGCATGTCTTGACCACATGCAGGTGAACCGGGACATATTTTGACTATTGCCCTCTTAAACCTTTGGTGAGTTGTACAATGACAGATTTTGTTTTCATTGACATGTTCCAAATATGTACAGGCCTGACAGTCAGTTATGACATGAAATGCTGCCTACATTTCAGAGATTAGCACACTGATATGCCAGGGGACAGGGTAACAGCTGACAGATATGGGCTGATTAACTGGACATTGTGGACAATTCTGTACACTTGTGGAGTATGATTCTGCATACAGCTTACTACCTCTCCCAGGATTCGAACCATGGCTGTGTCTGCTAAAAATAAAACGGTGTCCATCACAGCTGGTTTGCTATATAGATATTGCTGTGTATCTCTTCTATGATTTCTGTGTATAAGTCTCTTGTGGTTTTACAATCTGGCCAAGTAATTACAACACTCTTATACAGGCTTTCCTAGACAGATTTATTATGTAGCACAATGTGGGTGACAGTGATCAGTAATACCTTATTATACAGAGAAACTGCAACACTAACAGTGCCATACAATACCAGAGTAAACAGTACCAGTACAGGATATCAATCTTTTATTTCTAGCCACAGTTTTCATAGCTGATAGACCTGTGAGAGCAATGTTTGTTAGCACTACCTAAATGTTGTCACACATATTACCCGATTCCACATTAGTATTATGCACATACATCTCACTATGTTACTGCACACACTCTGGTCACAGCTTCACAACATGGGGATGGAGATGGGACATACTTGGCTTATTACTCTCATAACATTTTGGGGAGTTGCTAGAGTGACAGGTTTGTTCTTATAGATATCTAACAATTAGTTGTAATTCTTATTTGCAGCCTAAATGTCTGGGATCATCCCACTGATTTGTCAGGGGACATGGTGACAGGCAGCGGATATGGGCCAATTAACTAGACATTCTGGACATATCTGTACAGTTGTGGGGTATGATTCTGCATAGAGCCTACTACCACTTCCAGGATTCAAACCATGGATGTGTGTGCTAAAAGCACAACAGTTCACATCTCAATTGAGTGTGCTATTTGGATTATGTTGTATAGCTTTTCAATGGTTTCTGTTTAAGTCTTTCTCAGTTGTACTATATGACCTCTTGTGATTACAACAGCCATATACAGACATTCCTACACATTTTATTTATGTAGCACAGTGTGGGCAACAGTACTATTAAGAGACTGCAACTCTACATTACCATATGATACCAGAGTAAACACATGCTGTCCAGCAGTTAGACCTTTATTGTCAGGCTATTATGCTTTTATTTAATACAACCTATATGAGACTCTTCCTGACACATTCTCTGGTGTATGCAGTACATGCCTTAAACAATACAAGTTTTATACAGGTGATTAACTTTCTACTACCTTTAGATTTATTTCCTATGGCAGTAAATGCAAGAGTATTACTAACCTGCGTCGCAACCGCTGCAATCTACAGGCATGGGCTTCCGGGTTTGCAGCCCGCTCATCTGCCACTGTGAAAGACATAAGAGGAATATTAAGCCATACCTATCCAGAATATACATGAGCTGGCAATTATTAAACAGGTAGTGGACTGATACTTACACACGGCTGGGACATCCCCCATTCTCCTAGCCTCTTGGATCCACTGATCCAAGACATCCCCCTTTCTCCGCTTCAGGTTGGCATAGTGATGCCTGACCTGCTTACCAGTTCAGGGTATTCCAGTGGCACTGGTGAGGTCACGTGCGAGATGGTCTCAGGCTTCTGCTTTGTATTGAGAACCCTGGTACTGGCCATGCAGCAGTCTCTGGTCATGGTCTTTCACAAGGAGTCCTGCCATGACTCTGGACTCCTGGATGCCCCAGCACTGCGTCCAAAAGTGCACACCCTCTCCCATGCCAGTCATAGTGTCTACAGGAGGAAGATGCAACCAGTTATGAGATGTATTCCTGCCTGTTGGGTTTAAATAGAGAAAATTTCCCACATTTTGCCTTGATTGGACAGTTTTGAAAATGCTAAGCTATGTGCAAACCTGTTTACCTAAGGTTGGCATTGCTTAAAGGGGTATACCAATGGGCAAACTGATTTAGCTGGCTTACACATTGCTTACACCTACTAAGCTGGGATGTGCAATGCTTAGCGTTACTTAATTTTTAATTTGCATACTATTTGCTGTTTGGCATTGATTTATTATTCATTACATGTTATATATATATTTGGTATCCATGATTCATGTGTACATACACTGTATGGGGTCCTTGTGTTTATTAGGGGATTTCAACACTTTATTACAATGACAACTCACATCTTGGCTTAATACAGTATTCCAGTTCACATATTTATGTCATGTAGTAGGTTATATTACATAAAACTATATATATAGATATATAGATTCCTTTCACTTCTTCACTTTGATTTTCCTATAGTGAGGATCTGTCTGATGATACCTCAATCAGCTATACTGCTATGATGGCTTAGTGGTTAACTACTGTGACTGTAGTGTACAGCATCCTGGGTTCAAGACCTGCAAAGCCTGTTTATTTTGTTTCTAGCCAGAACAGTGGCTGTTGCATACAGAGTGATTACGGCACTTTTAAGCAATTGTAAGCAGGTTTGTGCTAGTTTGCGTGAAGGTAAGCAATGCTAACCTCTGGTGAAATATGCTTACAGAGAGTTAGCTTCAATTTTGCTTAACCTGTGTGTGCATTGCTTACCCCTGTGCAAATGGGCTTTAACCCACTTACTACTGCTTAAATATGCTTACTCTTGCTTAATAATGCTTAATCCTGCTTACCCCCGCACTAATTTAGACAGTAATCTAAAATGGTTCTTGCGAAGGTGGTGGATTTGGAAACTCTATGGATTTATCATTCATTACACATTGTACCTTTGATTTGTATCCCTGATTCATGTGTACATATACTGTATGGGGTACTTATGATTATCTGTGGATTTTACAACATTATGACAATGACACCTCACATCTGCATTTAAGGCAGTACTCCAGTTCACAAATATATGTTATTTAGTATGTTATGCAACAAAAAATATTGTCCATAAAGTGATTTGACATGGAAAATGGAAAGGACTGGAGTGAGACTTGACCTTAGAATGACTGCTTGTAAGGCAAATGCTCTGCCCACTACACTACTGCAGTACTGCTTCAGTTGCATATATCTTGATTTTTATCCTTTTGTGCCATTTAAGCTTCAATAAACATAGCTAAACAGTGGGCAAACCCGCGCACCTACGGTTAAATTTTATCTGTTTCATAACAAAAATAGCTTGTTTATATTTTATACTTTAACTATTGTTCTTATAAACTTGAGGGATGTTGCTGGAGGTATGCGGACACCTATGAGTAGTCTCACTCATTCTTATTACTAATCTGCTCTTCTTGCTTGCAGGGGAATGTATATTCTAAGGGCTCTGCTCTCAGACACACCCCCTGTACTCATACACACTCCATGTCCGTTTAGTAGCTCAGGCAGCATGCCTTCATTAATATGCCTGGCGTGCTGCCATCCTGCTCCTAAACAGCCGCTTCCATGCAGGACTAAGCTAGTCCTGCACAGAAGTATAGTGAAAATGGGGGATATACTTGTTATGGATTTCCCTTCAAATGTGACTTGCTTGTGATAAAAAGAATTACTGGAACTTACAGTGCTGACTGTCAAAATACCGATAGTTATGTAGACAGTAGTGTTGTAGTGTTTCTAAATGTGTGTTTGTGTTTTTACATTTTTTGGGAAGTATCTAAAGTAATTTTGCAAATGTTTTGTGCTTACCAGCAGTAGTGGCAGCGTGTAGAGTACTGTAAGCAAGTTAAAAGTATATGCCCTTTTCCCCACTGTAGTGCAATCTTGGCGTTAGTATATATAATTAGGGTGGGTGGGGGGCACAACCCCCACATTTGGGGGTGTGGGGGCCATAGCCCCCAAGCTAGTTTGGTTGTACATCGTCCAGTTTCTGTTAAGAGGGCAAGTAAGCAGTTATTAAGTTCTGGAAAGAGTTAGTTATTGGTGTTTTAAGTGTGCATGTCTATGGTTTAAGATTTAGCATGTTGAAATTCAGCATTTTAAGCTGTAGGTGAAATGAGAGTCTGTCAAATGAGTTGTCAGTCATTTGAAATGTAGGTCATTTGGGTGTCAGTCAAATGGTAGTCAGTCAAGTGAGTTTTAGGTCAAGTGAAGTAGACCCATTTGTACAGGGCATTTGTGTACCCCTTAGTAGAGTTGTCAATGCCATCTCTGGGAACAGGAGCTTGGAAATTATTTATGCCATCCCTTGGGAGGGTATAATTAGCTTTGATTAAATCTTTTAGCCTGATTTCACCTAAGAGGTGTTCACATGCTGTGGTTACTTTAAATGTAACTGATCTGGGATCAGATTTAACCAGTGAGGGTCCTATACTTGTGGTGATGCAGTGGTCAGCACGTTGGTGAGGACCAGGTCAGGAATATTTGAGCTCATTGTGGGGCTGCATACTATTTATTCCAGGGCATTAGTGTTAACAAAGTCCAGGAACCTTTGTGCAAGCATGTTGGTACTCATATAAGTTTCCCAGTCAATGAAAGTATAGTTAAAGTCGCCCATGACTAGAGTGTTTGGTTGGAATTTGATTAACTCAGCTGGTCCAAATAAACAGAGTGGGTATTCATTGAAGGGGGGCTATACCTAATGATGACTTGAAGGGGGGGTCTCTCCCACATTTAGTTAAACTTGGAGCAACTTCATGGAGTTTTCCCGTCTAACCAGTCTAAAGGTGTGTTTCTCATTGATGAAGATAGATACTCCTCCTCCTTTAGTTCTCACACGTTCATTTTGTGGTCTGAAAGTGTGGAAGGCAATATAGCCTTACAAGGCTGCGGTATCTCTACAGCCCTGAACCATGTTTCTGTGACTGCACAGATGTCAACATCATCCAGGGAGAGGAGTGCTTCCAGTGAGTGCAGTTTCTGATTTAAACTCCTAATGTTCAGCAGCATAACCTTTAGCTTATTTGTGAGTGATATTTTCACATCAAAAAATTTGTTCTTGAGACCTTGCCTAAAAAGGCACTATGGGGGAGACAAGTGCCTTAGCCAGTAACTGAAAGCCTAGAAGTGAATGGTGAAGACCATCTCTGGCAAAGCAGTGTGACTATTAGCCATGTCATTACAGGCTGACAGGCACTGGATCCCTTTAGAATGACACCAGAAGCTAAGCCAGTTGTTGAAGTCAATCATTTTTTGCTTATATTGTGGTACCATCCTAGGTGAGGGTAGAATGCTGCTCAAGGCTAGGAGCATACCTGTCCGAGACACATATTCATAGAGCTCAATCATGTCTCTCTTAATATAGTCCAGTGAGATATCTCTCACGTAATACACACCAACATGAACTATGATGGAGTCATAATGATACTTGTTGTTGAGATACTTGAGTGCATGTGTGATCTGACGGATCCTGGCACCTGATAGACAGCTGACCATAACCTTCTCCTTGTCCAGCCTTTAGACTCTAGAGTAAGATGTCTGTGTGTCTCACAATGGAGTCAACTATGACTAAAAAATTTGATTTAGATGTGCTTTTTCTTAGGGGCTTAGTTGGTGAGACACTGGTGCTTGTGTTTTTATGTCTTGAGTGTTGTAGGTGCTGCATTAGGTGCAGCATGTTTGTGTTTTGAAGATCTCTGGTGTTTAGGTAGGTTTCTGGTGAGTACCTCCAAGTATGATGTTTTATGTCTTGAGCACATGGTCTGCATACAGGTGTAGTATGTGAGATGGGACCTGTTCAGTGTTACCGTTCTGTTCATGAGAAAACAAAGATTCCAGATTCTTAGTGTAGGAGCATCTCTCACAAATTGTACTTGAGTGATTTAGGAGTAGAGGGTTGTCAGTGTACATGCAACAGTTGCTACGCTGTCTCAGGATACCTGTGTCAGTCAGGCTAGTAGCAGAAATGGAGGGAAACTGACCATCCATAGCTTCATAGGTTCATCGGTAGGTACTAGGCTATCGGCCCAAGGGCCTACGCAAGCCTAGCCAACAAGGTTCCCTGGCTTACGCCACCCAAGAAAGTTATTTTCCTGTGCCACTGATGAGCAGAGACACAGAAGTGATACACGGGGTGTATTTCCTATTTCCCATCCACTCATCAAGATTTTTCTTGAAGAGTGCTAATGAAGAACTTTGCTTGACATAGATGGGTAGCCTGTTCCAGAGTATGGGAAGTCTCTGGGATAGGAATCTATCCCTCCAGCATGTCCTGTTTATTGTGGTGACAAGGTTTAGGTCCCTAGAGAGTGTAGCTCAGAAGGATTGGGATTTCTTTAGGTGTAGCATGTCCAACAGCTCTGGGTTTGACATAGCTTTATATGTTAGGCAGAGATCACCTCTGAGTAGGCAATATGCTACTGAGTAAAGCTGGAGTTTTTTGAGGCGGTCAGTGTAGGGCATTTGTTTGAGTCCAGTAATCCTCTTTGTGAGGTATTTCTGTGGCCTTTCCAGCTGCTGCAGATGTCTTGTGAGGTACATTCCAAAAGGGGCGTTGTACTCTATAATGGGTCTAATGAGTGATGAGTAGAGGGGAATAATGACCTCTTTTTTACCTGGACAAGAACCCTTTTATGATGAGGTGCGCCACGTAGAAGGACTTCCTAACTACTGTGGTGATGTGACTATCAAAGGAGAGACTACTGTCCACCTGGGTCCCAAGGTCTCTTATCATGTATTCGGTGTTAAGTAGATTGCTGCCTATGTGGTAGTTCATGAGTACAGAGTTTTTACCAAAGGGCATGACATAATGCTAGGTTAAATCCTGTTGTCACAGTAGGGAGACAAAATGGAGGGGTGTGGTATAACTTGGTGCTCTAAACTGGGTCTGTACTAATGGGGTGCTCTATAAAGGTTCTATACTAGCAGGGATTCTCTACATGGTAAAAGACTATTGTAGATTTGGTGGTTTTGGGATTGTTTAAGGGGCAAAAGTGCAGCTGAGGTACTCTCTGAGCAGCTAAGTGCAATTTAAGGACTTTTCGGAAAGATCACGGGCAGCTACTAAGGGAAAATTTATCTACTGAAGTTTTCATGTCTATAACAGCCAGTGGTTACCCCCACTGATGGCAGGGTGCAATGCTGCAAGGAAGTGTGCTACATGTAAAAAGATGAATACAGCAGAGCATTAGCTGATCACCTAATTCTGTGGAGTAGTGTTAAAACAAGCACAGACCTGCACAAAAGCGGGGCTTATGTAGCAACAGTGAGCAAACTGAATTAAACAATTTAACCAATAAAAAGCTAACAACTGAGCACTTTGCCAGCAACCTTTAATCAGATGTGTCCTAACTGCACTCTCTTGCCACAAGGGTGCAGGGCGGCCCTCTCCAACAAAAGGGTTTAGTGATCACTTTAACAAACAGAATCAAATTCAGCAGGTCTGAATCTAGTCTATGCTACAGCAGACAAAAAGTGCAACAAATCAGCAAGAACTGTTTAAAAAAAATCAGTAATATAGCAAAAATACAGTTTAAAAGTGCAGAATATAGTATACAATTGTACTTATGGGTAGCAGAATGCAACAGATTCCATTGCACAGATGAATACAGCAGAGCAGTGGCTGGTCACCTAACCCTGTGGAGCTATGTTAAAACAGTGAGCAAACTGAATTAGACAATTTAACCAATAAAAAGCTCAAAACTGAGCCCTGTGCCAGTAACCTTCAATCAGATGAGTCCTAACTGCAATATCCTGCCACAAGGGTGTGGGGGAGGGGCATACGCCAACAAAACATAGCCTGATTTAGTGCTCAGTTTAACAAAGAGAACCAGATTCAGCAGGTCTAAATCTAGTCTATGCCACGGCAGACAAAAAGTGCAACAAATCAGCAAGAACAGTTTTAAAAAAATCATCGATATACCAAAAATACAGTTTAAAAAGTGTAAAATACAGTACAAATTTCGACATTGCCCTCCTTCATTTCTGCCTGCAAATCTTGGTATTTTATGACTGTGTCTCTCTGTACTTAAAACACTGTAATCACTGGCTGTCACAATTTCAATGATCAATGCCTCTTTTGTCTTCTTTTCATGGATCATTATATCTGTTTTTCTCACATCTATTTTTGAACTGTTGGTAATGGGTGATCCCATGTGATATAAACTTCTAATTTTCTATAATGCTTTGTGGCTCATGTTTCCAGTGCAACAGTCTTGCCACAGTAGTATGCCTTTCATTATAAAAGCCCTCTGCTAGTAGTGTATCACACCCAGCAAAAAGATATGTGACTGTTTTCAATTCTGTTTTACGAAACCTGCATTTATCTGTTTCTCTGACGTGTTCAATGGGCTTTGTAAACCAAAGTGTTTGTAGACCACTGTCTTGGGTCACCAATATTAACCTTTTGTTTCAATTCACCTCTCCTTAACCATTCCTGCATCAGATCCTGATCAACATGAATTTGTTCAAGGAGTTTTTGTACTTGAAAATATATTTATGAATTTTCCACATTTTTTAACTTCTCATCTGATCCTTCTCCTTATATTCTTCCTTTCTTTTTGGCATATTCAGTTGCTGCCTGGTTTTTGTATACTTCAGGTTTGATTTCCATTCCCACTTGACACCAATATGTATCTGTTAAACTAAACAGGGAAGTCATCTTACACCTGTTCTCCTCATGTTTTAAAACTTTCACTATATTTATTTATGTATTTATTTATTTATTTTACATTTGTTGACCAGGATAGTCAGACTGGATAGATGTCCATTTTCAGCTGAGGCCTAGGGAGAAAGGCTCCAAGATAATAATACACAATGAACATTTAGTAAATGCTAATATCAAGCAGATTACAGTCATAAGCAATACCAGCATTTAGCACATATAATACTTATTATAAAACACTTTACAAAACATAACATTATTTTCAAAGTTAAACATACATAACATTACATTCAGGTTTAAGACACACTGAGCAGCAGTTATACAACTGACCCTTCCTGAAATGGAGTGGTAGAAAAAAGTTAGAAGTATTTGAAGGTAAGGCACCTAATAAATAGAGAGGTCAGTAGTCGGGGTTAGTCCAAGGACATAACCAATGAGTTTTGAAGTATTTCTTGAGTTTGTTTATGAATTGAGTTAGTGTGGGTTCTAGGGTCAAGTCAGCTGGGAGTCCGCTCCATATTTTTCCAACAGAGTTGGCAAACAGAGAGCCCCAGCTGAGTAGTTGGATTTGTATGTTTGAACTAGGAGTCTAGTGGATGATTATATTTAGACCTTCTGAGGTCAGCAAATATGTATGTAGTTCTATGATTGCAGATCTATACATGTAATCAATTTTGAGGAGGCCCATACCTTCTTCTGAATGTGGAATATATAATCTTGGCATACAGTGATTTGTATAAATCATTTGATAAGCATAACACATTTTTTTTTATTTTTCTGTCCAACTGATCCAATACTTTTTGGGGCCAGTCGCCCCAAAACTGTAAGTTGGAACAGGAATAGCAAATTGGTTTATAGCTTAGACTTTGTTCCTAGATGTCAGGGCTGTTTTCTGTATTAGTTTTATCCTTCCAAAATGCTCCATACTAAGTTTTATTTGCATTTGTTCATGTTTTATTGCCAAGCATTCATCAATTCCTAAATATTTATACAGTCCCTCCTGCTCAAGTTCCTTTATATCACACTCCTGTCCCAGACTGATATTTTCTTGGTACTGCGGCTTTCCTACTTTAAAGGTTGCTTTTGCACATCTATCAAGACCAAATGATATTCTTATATATCTGAGAAAGATTTGACCACTTGAAGTCTTTACATTTTTTTTGTTTTCTGGAAGCCAAATTGTAACCATGACCTAATCTGTTAAGTAGACAGCTTAATGGTTTAAGGACAAGACAAAAGACCAGCAGTGACAAAGAGTCACCCTGGAATATGCCCTTTCGAATTTTTATCCCTGGGATAAAATTTGTCCTTTATCATGGCTTAGCTGCAGAATAGTTTGCCACTGTTTCACAGTCACTGTAATGTAATTGATCAGTGTAGGATGCATTTGTAAGAACTCCTTTATCCATGAATGTTGAATGATGTCAAATGTTTTTTTTTGTAGTCTGTCTATACCTTACTTAGATTCTTCCTCCATTTTACAGTTCTCCATTATGACTTTATTTAACAAATGATCCTCTGTTCCATATGTTGTTGTTGTATCTTTTGGCTTTTCCTGGTTAGGGGTCGCCACAGCGGAACTCTGGTCCACTAATGATTGGCAGTAGATTTTAACGTACCAACTTGCCAGGCCTGATGCACAGCCTTCAACGAAGGCACACCCATTCACGCATGTCTCCACACAGAAGACGCTTTCGCTGAGAATTGAACAGGACAACGTCTTACTGTGAGGCGACAATGCTACCGCAGCACCACCACTTCAGCTCCCCTCTGACTTTCTTTTATTACTCTTTAGTTCTACTGCCATGATTGAGTTTTTTTTCTGACTATAAACTCTATTGACGTCAATTCCAGTATATAGTTTATACATTGTCAGAAGGCAGGTTATTGGTCTGTAGTTCTTTGGATAGCTAGGTGCACTCTTCAGGAGGGCTATCATTTTTTAGGTTGTTAACCAGGTTGGAATCAGCGTCAGGATGGGCATATAAATGGCTCTTATTCAATGCTAAATCTTGATCTGGGCCTAGGGTTTTCCATTTTGGAGCGTTTCTTAATTTTGTTTCACTTTCTCTGATCATTATTTCATCCTATTTCATACCGTATACATTTGAACTTCATATTCTTTCTTTTACTTCTTCCATCCATTCAGCATCTTTGTTATGTTCCAGAGGGTCTTAATAGATATTTCTCTAAAATGTGTCTATTTCTTTTTTTTGGTGGTATTTCTATTCCTTTTGCTTTGTTTCCTAATTCTCTGTAAGACTTTTTAGGTCATCAATGAATTGCTTATTTTGTACTTTTTCTTCAAAACCAATAAAAAAAAAAAAAAAAAAAAAAAAAAAAAAAAAAAACTGTAAATCCAGAAGGAAGGTGCAGCTCAAAGCCACAAGTCAAGCATAGAATGCCAAATATGAATCTATTTCCTTTTTATTTGATTATTTGGTTGAGCTTATTCATCTTTGTTACGCAATATACACATATAAGTATACACATATATATATATATATATATATATATATATATATAGTTTCAGTTTATAATCCCAAAATACTGAACTATCGAATTTCAGTAAATCGAGACTATAAAGCCGAAAACTCCAAAACCCAAAACCCCAAAAGCATGAAATTCAAAATCACATCTTTTCACATACACACTCTGCCACACAAACACGCACACATACACCTTCCTCCCGGCACTAAAATAAAACAACAAAACACAAACAAACACAACAAAATAAACACACGTGCCTACCCTACATATAAGTATATAAGCAGGGGGCACCCCTCATGTTGGGGTCTGCATCCCCACACCGCTACTTATATATACATATATATATATATATATATATATATATATATATATATATATGTATACCAACTCTGAGGTTGCACTAAAACCACAAACAAACAAAACCCAGCACTACACATTCTACACTCCCCTTGCAAATACACAAATCACATATGTAAAAATACCACCACTCTCAACACTTACACGCTCACAATCTTACCTACCTACCCTAACCCACATCTAAAAACTCCAAACACACTCACACACACTAAAATTCCTACCCAATACCCATACAAAAACATTACTTACCTGAATCTCCAGCTATATCCACATACCACATCGCACATCATGAACACAGGCAATCCCCACATCATGTATGCACCAACACAACTATCAATTCGACTTTTCCACATTCAGTATTCTGCAGTCTCGCGCAACTGCAGTTTTGACACTTTGGACTCTAACAACTGAATTTCAATATTTCAGTTGTTCGAGATTGTAAAGTGTAACTATATATATATATATATATATATATATATATATATATATATATATATATATTTTTTTTTTTTTTTCATTTAATTATCAACTGTACTTTTAAGCTCCTAGCTGCCAACTTGAATATGGGTACATTTGATATCTACATCAGTATTTTTTTTGTGATTTTATTTGTAAGTATTATTGGAACATTTGTGATTTATTTTTCATATGTAATGGTGGTTCTGCATTTGCATGTGATTTTATTAATGGCCTCAACAAAAATGAATATGGGCTTTCATTTGTGGGTGAAGTTTTTGAGGTGACAGTTATTACTTGGATGTTACTCTCTTTGCTTCTGATGATGGAACTATTTGATCTAGAATACACAGAAAGTCCAGTGGGACTATCAGTTTTTTATATGGTTCTAGTTTCATCCCCCGCATACTGTTACATCTTTGCCATATGGAGAAATGTTAAGAACTTAGAAGTTATGTTCCAAAAGGCAAGATTTTTTCTTATGTTTATCAGAACATATTTATCAGAAAAGGTTATGCTGTTAAATTACTATAAGAGGCTTATTATAAGGTGCTAGCTGACAGGATTTAGATTACAGATTTATTGCTCAGACAGGGAAAACAAAATGACCTAGAAAAGGGGTTGCTGCAGATGAGAATAAGGATTGATTATGTTTTTGTTTGGAATACAATGCATTGTCCCAGGAAATTATAGATGTTCATAGGTTTACAGATTCATAGGTGTGTACTAGGCTAATGACTCTGGAGCCTTTACAAGCCTAACCCATAGGAATACCCTGGCATCGTACCACCCAACCTTAGTTTCCAGTGCCTCTGCCGAGCAGAGCCAAGGGAGTGATCCCCAGGGTGAATTTTCTATTTCCCATCCACTAATCAAGATTTCTCTTTAAGAAGGCCAGTGAGGTGCTCTGCTTGACATGTACGGGAAGTCTGTTCCATAGCATGGACAGTCTCTGGGTTATGAACCTGTCCCTCCAGCACGTTCTGTTGATTGCGGTAATGAGGCTGAGGTCTCTGGAACATGTGGTGTGGAGGGATTGGGATTTCTTTAGATGTAGCATTTCTAAAAGAGCTGGGTCATACATGGCTTTGTAAGTCAAGCAGAGATTGCCTCTAAGTAGGTGATATGAGACAGAGAATAGTTGGAGTTTTTTGAGTCTGTCCCTATAGGACAAGTGTTTAAGGCCTAGGATCCTCTTTGTGAGGTACTTTTGCAGCCTTTCCAGTTGTTGCAGGTGTTTAGTGATGTACATGCCAAATGGGGCACTGTACTCGATGATTGGCCTAATGAGGAAAGAGTAGAGGGAGACAATGACCTCCTTCTTCCCGGATACAAAACACTTAGTAATGAGATGTGCCAAATAGAAGGACTTTTTGACCACAGTGGCAGTGTGGTGGTCAAAAAAGAGGTTGCTGTCAACCCGTGTTCCCAGATCTCTTATTCCTTCTGTGTTCAGTGGACTACCATCGATGTGGTAGTTCATGGGAACTGGGTTTTTCCCAAAGGGGATGACGACACATTTTTGGCACTGAGCTTAAGGCCATGATTCTGACACCAGTCGTTGGTCTCAGTGCGGCCTTTCTGTAGGATGTCAACATCACTTGGGAAGTTAATGGCTCCCAACTTGCAATCATCTGTGAACTTTGCCAGCCAGAGTCCCTTGGTGTTGGCCTGGATGTTTGAGAAGTAAATACCAAACAGGAGAGGACCCAAGACCAATCCATGTGGGACTCCACTCGTGACTGGTCAGCAGTCTGACTTGGAGTCAGCTACTTTCACACTGTGGGTTCAGTCTGTGAGCCAGTTTGCAACCCACCTAGTGATATAGGGGTTGAAGCATAGCTTAGTGAGTTTTTCTATTATTCCTGAGTGGGGAATGGTATCAAAGGCCTTCGCCAGATCAAGGTAGGCTGTATGAACCACCTTGCCTTCATTCACAGCTCTGGTGACTGACTCAAAGAAGTCGACCAAGTTGAGCAGGCATGATCTACCCTTCACAAAACCAAACTGTGTGGAATCCAGAGTTTGGAGATTCCCTATATTCTTGTTTATTAAGTCCATGATGATGTGTTCCATAGCTTTGCATATCAGGCTTTGTCAGGCTAATGGGGCGATAGTTCCCCGGGTCTGTAGTTGCTCCTCCTTTGTGGAGAGGGATGACTATAGTGGTGCACCATTCGGTAGGGACAAGGCCTGAGGTGAGGCTGTGATTGAACAGGGTACACAGGTGAGGTGCCAGCTCACTCTGTAGTGCATGTAGAACACAGCCAGGGATATTGTCAGGTGCCATAGAAGCTGTATTCTTGGCCTTGGACAGTGCTGTTTTAACCTGTGCAACAGTAATACTGGGTACCGGGCAATCTACTAGTATTGTGATTGGTCCTTGGGGGGGGTAAAGTTGGCACTGACTCTGTCAGCCAGTGTATTGGCAATACCTGTTGGCTCATTATAGGAGGTACCATTGTGCAGTAGCTCAGAGCAAATCTGAGTATTGCTGTGAAGGTTCTTTACATAACTATAGAAGGCCTTGTGGTTGTCTTTACTATCTGCTGAAATTTTGTTTTCATAGCTAGCTTTAGAGGATTTGATGAGGGATCTCAACTTTTTGTTGAGGCTGATAAGGGAGTTTCTCCAGTCTTGGGACTTCACCTTATTCCGCATTAGTTTCGTCCTTCTGTTGTAGAGTTTGTTTATGGCAGGGGACCACCAGATTGGCTTCCTTTTTTGGAGGAAAGCGCTTTGGTTTTATTGGATATGGCGAGATCCATGCATTTGTGTACATGTTCATACAGTGCATTGGTGTATGATTCGGTGGTCATTCAATTAATCTCCATTTCATTGTTGCCATGAAGTTAGCCACCTCTGTTCTTAGGAGGCCAAAGTTAGGTTTGGAGAAGTTTTTCGTGGTGGTTACCTTTAGGGGGGGTGTGGGGATGTGATGTGGATTTCCAAGGTGGTTGCATCTAACCAGGGAGGAGCTGAGTACTGACATAGAGCATCAGTCACCCATGTTAGTAATGACTGGATCACGGATGTTGCTACCTCTAGTGGGGGTAAGAACGAGCTGGTACAGGGCATTGGAATTAATGAATTCCAGGAAAAGTTGGGCAAGTGTATTGGTACATGAGTAGTTTTCCCATTTGACGGAGGGGAATTTGAAATCACCCAGTATAAGAATGTTAAGTTGGATCCTAATATTCTCCAGGGTGCTTAGGAACGTGGAGTGAGTGTCTTGGGGCATGGTTGGGGACCTATAGCAGGCTACAACCTGAATCGCTGTCTTACCCTGCACATGAAGTATCTCAGATGCATTATGTTGGGCTACCAGTCTGGAGGTGTGCACAGCCTTTATGAATATGGAAGCACCACCACCTTTGAAGCTTCGGTCCAAGTTCTGGGGCCGAAAGGTGTGGAATTAGTTCTAGCCTGGTAGTGCAGGGGTGCTTTCTGCTGCCTTGAACCAGGTCTCTGTTACAGCACAAATGTCCATGTTCTCCATTTTAAGGAGTGCTTCGACCGAGTGCATTTTGAGATTTAGACTTCTAGCATTGAGCAGCATGACCCTCAGATTGCCTTTGTTTGTAGCTGTTACGGTCGTAATTTGGTCTTTGAAACACCACCTAAATAAGGCACTATAGGGGTGGCAAGAGTCTTGGCCAGTATCCGGAAGCCCAGGGGTGACAGATGTAGGGCATCTCTGGCAAAGCATCGAGGTCTGTCAGTCATGTCATCCCAGGCAGACAGATACTGGATCCCCTTAAAATCACACCAGAAACTTAGCCAATTGTTGAAATCAATCATTTTCTGGTTGAAGTGTGGTATCATTCTGGGTGATGGTAGGATGCTGCTCAGGGCTAGGGTCGTACCCGCTGGGGCTACATAATCCAAGAACTCCTCCGTGTCTTTTTTCCTGTAGTCCAGGGAGGTATGTCTCAGGTCATTCACACCCACATGTACAATGATAGAGTCATATTTGTACCTGTTGTAATTTTTAATCACTGGAATTTTATATTGCATTATTTTTCATTAAGAAATAAAATTATTCTGAAACCACAAATTGCCTTTAGAAAAGGAAACCCTTAGGTTTTAGGCTGATACACATTTATTTTGTGAATTCTGCCTTTTATTCTGTTTATGTAGAATGACTGAATGCTGAAACTTTTCCTTGTGGTCATTGTAGTTGCTATGTGGTTGTTACTAATATGTTTCAGACTATTAATGGTGTTAAGGTTGATATTTTCAGTCAGTATTCTTGTGATTCTATATATGTTGTTTATGTTCTCAGAATTCCTTGCAATTTATTTTACATTGGTAAAAGTAAAAGAAAATTAAAGGGCAGAATATGTGAAGATTTCAGAGATATTAGAATAGCTAGGAAAGACAGCCCTGTAGCTGAACATTTTGCTACATATCACGTAAGTGATCCTAATAACTTATAACTTGTTAGTTATAGATTTGCTAGAAATAAAAATTAATTTGAGGTTGTGATTTAAATGAAGGGATAATGAAAAAAATGAAAGTTTATGTTTTCTTAAAATGTAATTAATTAAGTTTGAAATATTATGCTAAATGTTTTATTGGTGTTTATAATAAATGTGCTTGGATAATGTTTTATTCATTCCCCTTGAATATTCTGCTGAGCTGCTAGGGTTTACTTTTTGTTTTGCCATAAAACTGGTGTCCTTAGTTGTTTTTATTTCTTATGTTGTTGTTTAATATATAATATATGTATAGACAGACAGATATACATGGGTCTACTTCTATATTTTGAACTTTCAAAATGTCAACTTTCTTATGGTCAAGACCATAAAATCGAAGTTTTGAAACTTCAAAATTTAAATACAAAAATAAAAATAAAATTTTTGTTTTTACATTTTTTCAGGGGGCAAGCCCCCCTGCACCTCCCACATGGGCAGCTGTACCCCTCACACCCTCTGCTTATTAAATATATCAACTTTGAGATAGCACTACAGTGAGGAAAATGGTAAACATACTGTTCTGCACTGTATGGCTATTGCCATTTAAACGGAAAGACCGTGAAGGTTAACATATATTGCAGTGTACATACATGAAAGAAAAAACATTATAGTAGCTTCCTTTGACATCAATTAGAAACAGAGCATGAGCATAGCTTGCATGGCTACATACAGTGCTGATCATTCATTTGAACAAGGCACTGGGTTGTTTATTGTAGACAGAAATGAAACACTGCAGAAGATATTGTAATATTACCTGCCATTTCTAGCAATTAAATAATAAAAAGAAGAGGCAGTTTAAGTCTGAAAGTATAAGAAAGACAGGAAGGAGGTTGATAATATACAATGGTTAGTGGTAGAGCAATAATGAATGCATCATTACATTTAAGATGAGTAGTGAAGTAATTTGGATATTGAGAATAGCTGAGGGCTACTTAGTCTCTTACATGGAGTATAAAGTTTTGGGAAGGTGAGGAGAGAGTGGTAAAACCGTGAAGAGGACAGTGAGATGGTGGCAAATCTAGACGGAAAAGGAGATTGATTCTTGTCACTTAGAGCCTGTGACTGATCTAATTTATGTAAATAAAATTAGTCCTAGTGATTAGTGATAATAATATTCAACTGGTGCAGTTGGATTAATTTATTATTTTTTTTTTTTGTTTTCCATGACTTACAAGATCATGTAGAATATGACAGGCTACGATATAAAATAGTGAAATTAATTGTTTAAAGACTCATCTCATGACACAGTATAGTATCATTTTTTTCCCTCGGTGAGAAGTTTACAGACGCAATTATTCCACTGTAAAGGACTTTGTACATTAATAGTAAAAACAGTGGGTTGAGATGGGGACAAAATGGGGTGAGCTTAGATGAATAATTGATGAGTTGATACTAGTGTGTAATAAATGGAAGGTGTGGGAGTGAATGGGTCGGTAAGGAGAGAGATGAGGAGCAGATACTGTCAGTAACCAGGAATCAGCTTTTCAAATATTTTAACTCAGAAAAATATTGCATATTTATTTGTTTATATAATGAAGTAGAGTATTTATCTGTACGAGCCTACTTAAGGGGCTCAGTCTAGGCAAAATGCAAAACATATATAAACAGTATAATGAAACAACCAGATGGGTACAGAGCTCATAACAGTTGAACATACAGCTGTGAAGAACAATTGTAGTAAACTGAAAAAAATATATATGTACAGAGAGAACAATGTCATTTGTTCAAAATGTGCATGTACAGAGGGAATAAAATACACTACTACAAAATTAAATGCAGCAATGTAAAAATATTGGAAAACAAAGAAATGGAAGTACACTTGTCCAGAGAGGAGAAATGAGATGCATACAGCATATGAAAAGGGTAGTGACAGGAAGGTAAGTAGCAGGAAGGAGAAGGAGGCAGGGAAGAGCAGTAAACAGATAAAAAAGGGTAGGGAAAGGAGGGGTAAGAATGATGTAGAGATCTGGTGCGGGTCTATGTTAAATAAACTAATGCTTAAAATGTCGAGTACAGCTGGTCTCGGAGTTGGTATATTTAAGTGGGGGGGGTGTGGGAGCACAGCCTCCCACATGGGGGGGTGAAACGTTACAGTATGTTTTCCCTTTTTTTTGTTATTGTGTGTATGTACCATGATATTAGTTGGTTTTGTGTACTGTAGCACTTTGGAGGGGTAGGTGGCCAAATTAAACTTTTCGGGATTGTGTTGTTCGATATTCTGAGCAGTCGGTTAAATAAACTTTCGCTTAAAAGTGTTCCAGTATGTTGTACTCTACATTTTAAGCATTAGTTTATTTAACATAGACCCTCTGGTGCATAGAAGTTTGGGGCATAAAGATATATTAGTGAGAAACGTGTCATGAACTGGGGAGATGCTGCAGTGGTTGCAAGGAATTGTGTAATATGACCTGCATTGAAGCAGTTGTAATGAGCATGTCATTGAAGGTGGACTGTATGTTGAAACCAGTGGTAAGATGTCTGAGGATGCCAGGCAGCAATTTACATAATGTAGGGCCAGAGAAACTGAGAGGATGTAGTGATGGAATTTTAGGATGGAATGTTCAAAACCAGGAGAAGGTATTCTTATCTCTAAATTGTGGTAACACATGATACTTCTTGGAGGGCTGTTAGTTTTCATCAGAATTCCGTTATTAGACATTAAGTCATATATCCCTGAGCATCATTAGCAGATAGGTAATATGCACAGTACAGTAGCTTTTATTATATGATCATAGATACAGGCAAGACCAGAACCGAGTGACCAGACAAAGTATATGATAATAAGTAGCTAGCCTGAAATAATGTTTAGCTCAAATCAGCTAATCCTCTTATGGAATTAATCTTTATTTACTGAGGTGGGAGGTTAGCATAATGGTTAAGGTCTTTAATTTACAGATACAAGGTACGAGGTTTGATTCTTCTGGGGATAATTGGCTAGGCTTAAAAAGGCCCACAAAGGCAGTTAGCCTAGTAATAATCTATGAAGGAATGATTACATTATTTAAGAAGAAAACCATGGAAAGAAGAGCAAACTTTACAATACTCCAATGACACAGTTTAGGTATCTGACACAATTTACAAGAGTATATACACTGCTGGCCACATTGAATGCTCTCTTCTAAATTAAACAGCCATGCCTTGTCTTTGCAATAAATCTGTGCATTCTGTGGAACCTTGAGTTTAACGTTCTAAGTTCAGTAAACAGCTTGATATCTTTCTTTCTTTATTCTACCTGGCAGTTGATGAAATGTTAGCACTTACTAGTCCAGTTCGGCTCCCCCCGTGGACTTGATGGGGCCCTAATTGCAACTTGGGTGCAATCTATCATGCCAAGCACCTCAGGGAAATGTGCTACTATATGAAAGACACACACATAGACCAGATCCATCCTGAGATGACACCAGGAAATACATGTACGGATCCACACATTGTTTTTTACTGGAAAAGCTCACCCAGACTCTGCCACAACTTGCTGAGAGGGAAAGGTTAGTCTATTATTGCTTTCATGTATTTTGTATTGCTTTATTGCCTTCTTCTGTTTTGTAAATTGTGATTTATTTTCTTTGCATTGTTTTACTTGCATTCTGCATTTGACTGCGTCTTTAAACTAAGAAATGGACCACAGCTGTGTCTCTTATGAATCACACAGAAAATAATGTCCCACCTTTCCACTCTGGTTCTGTTGTGTTATTAAACTCAACCGTATTTCTATTTGCCTGCCACTTATGTTATTTGACCACATCATTTCCTCCCTCTCCTTTTCCCGTGATTACTGTAAGCACAAAATTATCATTTTGTGAAATCACTCTCCTCCAACTATTTAAATTGATTGTCCCTCCCACTGTATTACATAGAACCAGAATACAAAGTGCCTAACCCCTTGCAATCTAACTTTCTCTTTTAAAATGAATGCCTCTCCACTTAGATGGCTAAAGCTTAAGTTACCCCTCTTTCTTGCTTAGTGCATGCTGCAACTCTTAGGATATTAACCAGTTTTTTTCCATCTTACTTTTACAATCAGCAACATCTAGTCCAAGACTACCAATTATTGGAGATCCCACATTCTGCCTCTCAATAGTCATCTTTAGATTAGTGCTTTTTTTATTTTATTTTTTTTTTTACTTCTGTTGAGTGAAGGAGCATATGGACATTATTTCCTGGAAACTGCTTTACACCAGAATGCTTAATAACTGCTTTATAGCTGCCTACTTGGCATTTGTGCATATATTTTGCTCCTGGTGAGAGAAGAAGCAGAGTGCATTCATTCCTGATTGTTTCTGGTTGAGCAGTGAGTGACTGTGCTTGACCTTCCTGATTGGTCCAGTTGCTATTTAAGGCTTCTAACAGGATAAGCCTACAACAACCCTACAGACTCTTGCATTATCTGGGATAAGACTGCGGATCATGAAACAGCCTGTGGCCTGTTTCTTATTTTGGGATTGGTGGTACTCTCTTGCTTCTGGTGTGAGAAGAAGCAAAGCAGCATTGTATCCCACAATCATGAAGCTGTGATGAAACCAGCACTAGTTATAGCCAGGCAGCAGCCAATCAGGGAATTCCCTATTTTTTTATCATTATTGACAAGCTAATTCTTTCTTTTCAGTAAGTACTGCTTGATTTGCTTCTAATATCATCCATAAATTATCAGGGTCTACTTATTAGTACCCCCTCAGGTTTTTGGCAGTGCCCTGTATAGACACAGGCACCTTAAGTGATATTTTCCTGTAAAAGCATCCTTGAAATTTCACCAATACCTAGTTGCACACAGGACAAGTAGTTTGCAGTGACAAGCACTGCCCAGGGAGTTGCAAACCAGATTCTCCTGACATTACTTTATAGTCTCACTCCAACTGCATGATCAATAATAAAAAGGTCTGTTACTATGTCTATGAACTTTCCCACTGTCTCTGTTACCAGCTTGGTGGATATGGGTATGCAGAGGCAATATAGAAATTGCCTCATGTTTACTGACAACCAGTTAATTAGCAAACAAACTGATATGGTATATGAGAGAATTTACACAATGTCACTGGAGGCAATGCTCTCACATAAAAGCACTCCTAATGTCAATCAGGGTGTCAGTACGCTGCACCCATCAAACACAATTCAAAGCAGACACCTAGTTCCACTTATGCTGAGCACATAAATGTAACCTTCCTAAACTCGAAAGAGCTCCTAGAAAAAGTACACATAGCAAACACCCTCAGCAACCCAGAATGCACTCTTTCAAAAAAACACCCACATCAACACATACAGCCATATCTCATGGACCCTCTACTTCCAAGTCCATAAAGGAAAGCCACTACAGAATCCAACATTCTGGTCATTGGAGGATCTATGAGACACACTGATGTCTCTCTCAACAGGCTGAGTAAGGAGAAAGTGATGGTCACCTGCTTATCAGGAGCCAGGATCTGCCATTACGTATGCACTCAGGTCATTGGACTATCAGTACCAGTATGACTCAGTCATAGTCATTGTAAGTGCAAATGACCTGAGATGTACCTCCCTAAACTATATGAAGAGAAACACCATGGAGCTCTCTGAATATGTATTGCAGGCTGGTATGACCCTAGTATTCAGTAGCATTTTACCTTCTCAAGGATGATGCCACAATATGAACAAAAGATGAGTAACTTTAATAACTGGCTTATTTTCTGGTTTCATTCTAATGGGGTGCAATATTTGTCAGCATGGAAGGAGATGGTCAAAAGATGATGATGATGATGCTTTGCCAGGGATGGTCTGCACTTCTCCTCTCTAGGCTTTCAAATATTAGCTAAAACATTGTCCTCCCCAGAGTGCCTTTTGAGGCAATGCTGAAATGAAAGTATATCTGACATAGCAAATCAAAACCAAGAAAATCTAAATGTGTTACTGCTCACTGCTAACAGTCAAAACAAAAAAAATCCACTCCCTAGAAGCCTTCGTCACCCTAGAGAATGCTACTGTCTGTATGTTCGCTAAGATATGGTTTAAAGCCATTGAGAGCACACCGACAAGGTTATAATGCCTTCCACACATTTAGACCAGCTACTCTACAGACAGGGACTAAAGGTGGAGGTGTTTTGATTTACATCAAAGACAAATATACCTCAAGGCTTGCCAAACAGGACAAAGTATTTGAGCTTCTCCACATTCAAATCACCATAGGAAAAATTCAATATCACTTCTTTGTCAGATATAGGTCCCCCTATATAACCCAGGAAACCCATACCATGTATTTAAACTTAATGGAAACAGTCACCATCTAACCCAATGCCATATTCAAATTTAATTACGCTACTATTTACTGGGAATCATATACAACACTAAATGTATAGGCAGAGATTCCTGAATTTAACTGCGGTGGTGGTGCTGCGGTAGCGTTGTCACCTCATAGCAAGACGTTGTCCCGTTCGATTCTCAGCTAGAGCGTCTTCTGTGTGGAGGCATACATGAATGGGGCATGCCTTCGTTGAAGGTTGAGCGTCAGGGCTGGTAACCCGGTACATAAAAATCCACTACCAATCATTAGCGTACCAGAGTTCTGTTGTGGTGACCCCAAACTGGGAAAAAGCCGAAATACACAAACAAAAAACTCCCTGGTCCAGGCTGTCAATACACCAAGTAGGGGTGCAACTATACTGGATCTGGTCCCAGCTAATATGGGAGAGTGCTGCATACCCCCCTGGTATAATGTCTTTTCTAGTAAGTCAGAACACAAAATGGTCTCCTTTGAAATAAAAATAAAACCTGGAACCCCAGCTAAACTTGGAATATTCAGGAAATTCTCTAAGGCTAACTTCCTACTATTAAATGATAATCTGGCAAAATTTCAAGCCCCCACAAACCCCGAGAACACTGTTGCCTATGCAAAACTGTTCACAGAAACACATCTTCAAGCACATTAATAGCTGCATACAGGCAGCTCTACCCACCAGGAAGAAGTACAGAAATAACAAAAAACAAGCCAACCTCGTGGAATCACAACATCAATAGGCTGCATACCAGAAGAAAGAAAATCATGTTAAAAATTAAGATGTGCAGCATCTAGCAGGATAAAAACAATCTCATCAAACTAAACAATCAACTCAGAGGACAAATAAAGTCTAGCAAAGCCTAATTTGAGGAACATTTGGCCTCCCAGACCAAAGACAACCACAAGGCATTTTGAGCTATGTCCACAACCTCAAAGGCAATATACAAATGTGTGCAGAGCTCTTTGTAAATGGAGCCACCTACACTGAGCCAGAAGACATAGCAAACCTACTGACCAAAAAATGAATCTCCAGCTTTATGTATCTCTCTCCCCCCCTCAACCTTTCCTCAGGAAATACCATCAAACATAATTATCTCTGCTATCACCGTGGAACAGATCCTTAATGCTCTCTGTGAGGCCATGAACACTGCATTAATGGGCCCAGACAATATCCCAGGATGCCTTCTAAACAGCATGAAACATGACCTATCAGGGCCTCTGAAATTGCTATTTAATAGTAGCCTCCAAACTGGCTTCATGCCTCATGAATGCAGAACAACAGCAATCATCCCTCTTTGCAAAGGTGGGCCATCTACATACCCTAAAAACTACAGACTCATAAGTCTTACCAGTCTTATATGTAAAACTATGGAAAGAATAATCATGGAAATGATCAATAATGACATAGGAAATCTCCAGACACTGGACGCAACTTAATTTAGTTTCATCGAGGGCAGATCATGCCTACACTCCTGGTGGACTTCTTTGAGAAGGTCACCTAAGCAATGGATGAGAACAAAATGGTTCAGACTACCTATCTTGACCTGGCTGAGACATTTGACACAATACCCCACTTAGGCATTATTGACAAACTTAAGAGGTTAGGTACAAACCCTTATGTTATGCAGTGGATAGCCATCTGGCTTACAGACAGGACCTAGGAAGTTAGAAATGGGGAGTCCACCTCTACAAAGAGGCCAGTCACAAATGAAGTCCCTCAGGGATCAATCCTGGGATTGCTCTTTTTTGTATTTACTTGTCTGAAATCAAGGTCAATATCAATGGTCTTTGGCTACCTAAATTTGCAGATAATGGCAAATTAGGACCTGTCATTGTATCACCCACTGATACAAATGTTCTCCAGGAAGGGCTGACAGATGCAAACAACTGGTGTCAGAGCTATGGATTAAAATTTAATGCAAAGAAATGCGTAATAATATATTTTGGGAAGTAATCCACTCCTGGTAACTATCATATTGAAAACACACCCCTAAGAGTTGACACTGTATTCAGGGACATGGGGACACACATAGACAGTAATCTAGCCTTTGACCATCATATCTATAGTAGTGAGGAAATTATTTTATGTTGTGCAACATATAAGCAAAGTTATGGTATCTAGGTCCAAGGAAGTCATTGTTCCACTGTATTTGGCATTCATCAGCCCTGTCATTGAATACAATGCTCCCTTTTGGTATGTACCTAGCTAGGTATATCCAGCAAGTGGAACATTCACAGAGGTTCCTCACTAAAAGAATACAGGGCATAAGAAACATGCCCTGTGCAGACTGCTTCAAAGCCCTATCTCTGTTTTCTGTCCCCTACAACCTGTTGAGGGGAGATCTATGCCTGGCATGCAAGGTATTGTTGGACACCACTCTGATGGACCTCCTGAATATCCACAAAACAAACAACACCAGAAGTACCTGTTGTAAAGACATAAACCTTGCTTGTGATATAAATAGGACCTGCTGGACAGACAGGTATGTATCCGAGAGACAGACCCTTCTCTGAAACAGGCTCCACATCCCTGTGATGTAGAATTCCTCTCTAATCCAATTCAAGTCTAATTGGAGTGTGTCCCCAGTCTATCTTTGGAAGGTCTCCTTGGCAAATATAATGAGGGCTATACAAACCTTAGTATCCACAGGAATAGGAAGGCCACACATCTCCCCAGTACCTGTGTATAAGCCATGGATGCTTACTAAGACTCTTAAAATATCCCTGTCTACTCTGAACCTGTGAAGGATTTCCTGATTACCAAAATTATGATGAGTTATTCTCTGGTTGTATCTTTGCTTTCTTGATCACATAGCACTACAGGGTACACATACTCTGTACATGACCAAGACAAGCAGCTCACACCAGAAAATAGCAAAACTATCAGCAAGAGACAGCTCTTCACCAACTGCAAAGTAGACAGAAAAGGTGCAATATGTTTTTATAACCTATCTGCAGAAAGAGTATAAACTATTAAAAATATGACTATGAATTGTAAATAGACAGGAAGAAGGCTTATTGGCATGCAATGTTTTACATAATTTCTCATTACCATCTCATAGGTTCATAGGTTGGTACTAGGCTATCAGCCCTAGGGCCTATACAAGCCTAGCCATAACAATTCCCTGGCTATTTCTTCCCACATTATTTACTTTCCTGGACCCCTGTCTAGCAGGGCGACTGACGTGATCCCTGGGGTGAATTTCCTTTCTCCCATCCAATCATCAAGGTTCCTCTTGAAGAGGTCCAAAGAGGCACTCTGCTTGACATGTATGGGCAATCTATTCCAGAGTCTGGGGAGTCTCTGGGTCAGGAACCTATCCCTCCAGCATGTTTTGTTTATTGTGATGACAAGGTTTAGATCCCTGGAGCGTGTAGCTCTGAGGGATTGGGATTTCTTTAAGTGTAGCATGTCCAACAGCTCTGGGTTTGACATGGCCTTGTATGTTAAGCAGAGATCGCCTCTGAGTAGATGATATCCGACAGAGTATAGCTGGAGTTTTTTAAAGCGGTCAGCGTAGGGCATCTGCTTTAGGCCTGTGATTCTTTTAGTGAGGTATTTCTGAGGCCTTTCCAGTTGTTGCAGATGTCTTGAGAGGTACATACCAAATGGGGCGTTGTATTCTATAATGGGTCTAATGAGGGATGAGTACAGTGGGACAATGACCTCCTTTTTCTGGATGAAAAGCCCTTCGTGATGAGGTGTGCCACATAGAAGGATTTCCTGACTGTTGTGGCGATGTGGTTATCGAAGGTGAGACCACTGTCCACCTGTGTCCCTAAGTCTCTTATCACACTTTCTGTGTTTAGTGTACTGCCACCTATATGGTAATTCATGGATACATGTTTTTCCCAAAGGGATAACAATACATTTCTTGGCATTGAGCTTGAGCCCATGGCTCTGGCACCAAGCATCTGTTTCTGTAAGGCTCTTTTGTAGAGTATCCACATCATTTGGGAGTTCAATAATGGCTCCCAGTTTGCAGTCATCTGCAAACTTTGTTAGCCAGAGTCCCTTAGTGTTGACCTGTACTTCAGAGAAGTAGATGCCAAACAAGAGCTGCCCCAGGACTGAACCCTGAGGTACTCCACTTGTCACTTGTCTGGAGCTGGATTTGGAGTCGGCTACTTTTATAGTGTGGGTTCTATCAGTAAGCCATTTAGCAACCCATTGGGTGACATAGGGATTAATGCCCAACTTAGTAAGTTTATCTATGATTCCAGAGTGGGGGATGGTGTCAAAGGCCTTGGCAAGGTCTAGATAGGCTGTGTGGACCACCTTACCCTTGTCCATGGCTCTGGAGACTGATTCAAAGAAGTCAATCAGGTTCAGTAGACAAGATCGGCCCTTCACAAACCCAAACTGGGTGGAGTCCAGTGTTTGAAGGTTGCCAATGTCTTTGTTTATAAGTTCCATGATAATACGCTCCATGGACTTGCAGATAAGGCTTGTCAGACTGATGGGACGGTAGTTTCCGGGATCCAAGGTGGATCCCCCCTTGTGGATTGGGATAACTGTAGCTCTGCCACTCAGTGGGCATGAAACCTGAGGTGAGGCTATGATTAAACATGACACTTAGGTGAGGTGCCAGTTCATATTGTAGTTCATGTAGTACACAGCCCGGGATGTCATCTGGTCCCATGGATGCTGTATTCTTGGCTTTAGAGAGTGCGTTTTGTACCTGTGTGGCCATTATTACTGGAATTTGGCAATCTTCCGGTATTGAGATGGGCCATTTAGGGGGTGAGAGGGGGGTGAAGTTGGCACTGAATCGATCTGCCAGGATATTGGCAATATCCTTTGGATCAGTATATTTAATGCCATTCTGTTTTAGCTCAGTGCAGATCTGAGCATTGCCATTTAGATTCTTGCCATAGTTATAGAATGCTTTGTAGTTGTCTTTGGAATCTTTGGCAATTTTATTTTCGTAACTAGCTTTGGAGGATTTTATGAGGCATCTCAGTTTCTTACTGAGGCCAGTAAGGGAGTTTTTTGCATCCTGGGATTTTCCTCTTTTCTGCAAAAGTTTCTTCCTTTTGTTGTAAAGTTTGTTTATGGCAGGGGACCACCAGATTGGCTTATTAATTTATTTGCATATGGTTATTGAGTCCATCACACATAGTCATTAATGACCTCAATGAATCATGGCACAGCTACACTTATGCTGGAATAATGCTGATTGCCTTAATGCATTCTTGTAATGACTGTGAATATACCCTTAGTCTTCTACAACATGTTGCTTGAGGTACCAGCCCTAAAAGCAGCTACCCAGTAACTCTGAGATTGTATAGCTAGAAGTATGCACTTACCAAAACTGTACTTTTACTGCAAAACTTAAATTATACAATATATCATTATTGAGAAATAAATATTGTTAATGATCAGATGTTAGTAACTACGCTGGTCATGTCTTTAGTGTCCCTACTATGGGAAATAAGTGCTAGAATGCTTTCAATAACAAAACTGTAGTCTTTATGGGAAAATATATGTATGATATTTTACTCTTAATGCTATGCTAGCTTAGTGCAGATAAGTTCTAGAGATGTACTGCATTTGTCATCCAGGGAAGAAGTCATATAGACTGCCCTTATAGAAACCAAACATAATGCAGTATGGCAGACAAACACAATGACATACTTATTTTGCAAGTCTGCAGCTGGTTTGTATACATATGATGAAATAGTTCAAACACCATTTGGCAGCTCTTAACAAAAGTCTCATGGGCTTATCGATTCATAGATGCATACCCCACCCAAGACTTTCATTCCACTGTTAAGGACTTCAGGACATTAGTGCAGTTATTTGTGAAGTTGGCTGGGCATTTAGCTCTTGTCAATATAGGACTTTTGAAAGAACAGACAGAAGAAAATTAAAAAAAAAACATATAACGTCACTAAAATAAAGTGATGGCTCTAAAGTGCTTTATTTAAAAAAAAATACTTTATTTTCAGGAAGGCTGACAATTGTTTCAATGCACTGATATTTGCATGAATGTATGTAAAAGCACAGAAATGAATTCAGAGACAATTTAATGATGATGAATAGTTGAGCAGAATTCAAACTAGTAATTTTAATTCAGAACTGAAACAGATTTTTATTAGGGAGATTTGTTCACATATTTATAGTGTAAAAATGTGGATATGCTACTTTTTATGAGATTCCAAACTATTTAGTATTTAATCAGCCTCAAAAATATTGTATATTCAGTAAAGGGACTTTTTGTTTTTAGTATCAGTTCTTTCCAACAATATGTGGTATATTCTATTAAATTTCGCAACTAAATTGTGGGTGAGGTAGGATTTACCACCAGTCAACACAACTTGCCCACAAGGGTAAAGCTGACGTAGATACATTTCACCAAGAGTGGATAAATCCTGCTTAACCCATGGACTAAGGGTATAGTCACATCAGACCCTCCACCCCAGAAAAAAAAACATTCAGTTATTATCTTTATTAAATAATCTTGTCATACAATGGTGTTATTTTTGCTCAGTAGATGCTTTTTTTTTTTTTTACATATCAAGAAGCAGAACTCTCCTCTGCTCAGTGAACTTGTGCAGGTTTCAGTATGAAAAGATGAATTTATAGTTTATGTCACAAATTATCTGGTTTAAATGATCATGGCTGCATTTTCTCGGTCGAGAATAACAACAAATGAATAAATGCTTGAATACCTTTGAGCACAGTGTTTTTTTTTTTGTTCCAGAATTTGAGTTGTTTTTCTTATATTTACTTTCACAAACCTGCTGCCAATACCTTAAGATCATCAAGTTCATGTTGTTTTAGCTGTCTGCTGAACAGATGTTTTTGGCAACATAATTGTTTACTGCTGCTAAAAAGACCATTTAGCAAATTGGACAACCTTATTTGCTGGTTGTTTTTAGAAGACATTATTTGTTAGTATTTTAAAGAAATATCCTACTCAATATTATTTTTAAAAGGATTAAATATAGCATGCAAAATGACTAGTATCAGGCCTGTACAAATGTTGCCATTTTGTATATAATTCTCTGAAAGATGTGTAAGTAATATATGCAGTGGGTAGCTTTAGAGGTGAAGGGATCAAAGCTAATTTTATCTTGGTTACATTTTTATCTCACACATACCTGTTACTTGTTTTCAGATTATATCTGTTTCTAAAAGAGCAGATAGCTATAGCAGGAGCTTTCACTCCTGCCCATGGCAGTTTTAATACTGATGAATATGAAGAGCAGTACAATTAGGTGTTGCAACCTTAAAGTGATTGTTTATGTTAGATACTCAGATGGATGATTTGGTTTACATACTCAGCCAAAGAAGAAATGAGTCAAGGAGTGTGTAGATGAAAATTCAAAGAAAAAATTATGGATTTAACTTCACCAATTATACTCTCGATGTTCTTATTAACATTTTATGTACACTTACGGGCTTAATGGGGATCATTTAGAAAGTACATTTTATAAAAAGAAGATGCAGTTCATACATTCATTTCTGGCACTTTTGCTGACTCTCAGTATTTGTGAAAGCACTTTGCCTTATGGAGAATACATAAGACCCAGATACAACACTACACATAATAACCATTAATTAAGGATAGATTAGGTAAAGTGGAGGTTGTTGGAAACAAGACAATATGGCATTTTTTTTCTGGCGACCCAGTGACTATTAGGCTTTAGTATTGGTAAAGTATATAATGAATTTGTAATGGGGTAAAATTACATTACATAAGAATTATAAAACTGTACAGTTGATTGGATGTGTACTGAAGAAAATTGATGTAACCCTAGTTGTAGAAAACAGACTAAAACATTCTTGTGACCTTTTTGGTGATGTGCTTATAAAAACTATAAAACTTGGAATATAAGCTGAATCTGGCTGAGAGGAAAGTGAAAATCTGGGTGATATACCAGAGTAGTAGAAGAAAACGGACCTAGTTAGAACTTAACTGTTTCTTGTCATCAGCTCCATGGCATAGAAAGATAAAAGGGGAGATGGGAATAACTGGCCTTTTTCAACTCATTTATCTTAGTGAGATGGAAGCAGACTGTCCCACTGATGGTCACAGGTGATAGCATAGGTCAAGTGCAGTAACACAGTACTTGTCATGATATATGCATGGGTGACCTACTGATAGTTACAGGTGATGGCATAGGTCAAGTGCAGTAACACAGTACTTGCCATGACATATGCACAGGTGAGCCACTGATAGTTACACGTGATGGCATAGGTCAAGTGCAGTAACACAGTACTTGTCATGATATATGCATAGGTGACCCACTGATAGAAACAGGTGATGGCATAGGTCAAGTGCAGTAACACAGTACTTGTCATGACATATGCATGGGTGACCCACTGATAGTCACAGGTGATGGCATAGGTCAAGTGCAGTAACACAGTACTTGTCATGACATATGCATGGGTGCACCAAGCATTGCACAACACTGTAGCTAGTGCCATGATATATGCAGAAGCATGCATATATCACATACCTGTATTGTGTAATTCTGCTCCAGCTACATGTATGCCAGATTAGTGAAGGATAAGGTAAAAGTGACAGTTAGGATCTCTGTCCCTCTCACTTCTGGTGGAGAATGAAGGAATGTACTCCCTTCATGGTTGCCTCAGTGATAGCCACTCTGGTCTAATATAAACCCAACTATGGAAGAAATGAATCTGTTGCCATCTTGAGGGCGCTGATCAACAGTAGTACAGCTTGTAAAGTTCATATAAAAGAACTTACCACTTGCCATTATTAACTTAAGTGGCTATTGTATTCTCACTTCCTGTAAAAATAGAGTTGGTGAAGTTATGTTCTTTTCGGCATTTGGGGTAATTGTTTAACCAGAATAAAAAAGTATATTAAAAAAAAATGGGGTGGTTAAAAAGTTTACATTTTTATTCAAAAGTATATGTTCAAAAATAAAGCTTAGAATTAAAACTGTTAAGCTTCATTCTTAAGTTCAAATGCAAGGTGGGAATATTGTGAAAAAGATAGATTCAAGAGACAGAAACATACTGAGATTAGTTCTTTTAAAGATTGTTGGATAATGTAAAAATCTCAGTGGTGAGAGTATAAGATATGTCTGGATGGAAGAAATAAATTAATAAACAGAATAATTTTGCACTACATATTGGCAGAACACTGGGTTAAATTAAAGTAAAATAAAGACGCATTCTCTATACATTACCAATGGTAGAAAATACCCATGTACATGAGGGATTTTATCTTCATGTTCAGATGTGAAAAGTATGAATGTTGAGGAAAAACTGAAATATAAGTGTTTAGGTAAACTATTATGAATAGACACACACTCACACACACACACACACACACACACACACACACACACACACACACACACACACACACACACACACACACACACACTAATGTGTTTGGAGAGTATGGAGAATACATTTTTATAATGTATGAAATGTGAGAATATGACAACATTGTTTTTTTTTGTATCTTGGAAAGAGGGTAGAATATAGAAAACATAAACTGCAGGTATCAGCTGCTAAAATAAAACTACACAGTTAGAAGTCTAGTCCTTGGATTCAGAAATATTTTTCACATCAGAGCAAACAATTGTGCACTGTAAGTGGTCCCGTTCAGGGTATGTATGATTCTGAGATATGCCAACCTTGTGCAGGGAAGGCCAAGAAATCCCCCAGCCCATAGAGTATGCTAACGGTAGTCTAATGACATGGTAATAGGCACCATTATTAAAATGAGGGACTACATGGAGTGCAAACAGTATGGCAGCATGATTCAGAGATGTATATATTCCTTGATTACATGCACTAGGTCCAGATTTATTGACAGCAGTAAAATTCTGCAGTTACAGAAGGCAAATCATGGAATAATATATGTGGTAGTCACAGCATTAACTAACCTGCATTTGCAACATGATGTACTCATTGTTGATAATCACAATGTTGCACTTTTTTCCCTCAGAGGCACTGTGTCATGTGTCAGCAACTAACATTTCAAGCACTTCGCAACAATTAAATCATGGACTACTCTCATGTGGACAGAGTCACCGTGTAGGAGCTAATCAATATATCATTGCAGGCCATTGGGATTCATGGAGTACCTATCCCTATCGATACCAGGGGTGGCTGGATTTGTGAATCTTAGTTACGAGAAACTTTCAGTGACCAATGGGGACCTGGCAGGGGGATCACAGGCATCTGCCTCAAAGATACTTCACCAGTTACCCAATGCCATATTACAATATGGGGGGGGGGCACATAGCACATTTCCCTAAGGTACTGGGAGCCACAGTCTGCACCTCCATTGAAATAAAGGCATCAACTGTTGAGCAGTGAAGATAGTATAATGCAGTGCTGGGTAATACTTGGTTTGTAATGCATATTGTATAATATATAATGTGTTTTCAGGCCATAGGTTCATGGGTTCATAGGTAGGTACTAGGCTATCTGCCCAAAGGCATTTATATGCCTAGCCAGAGTGTGTCATTTTTTGCCGCCCCATTGATTAATTAACTGAGCCTCTGTCAAGAAGAGCCAATGAAGTGATCCCAGGGGTATATTTTCTGTTATCCATCCACTTGTCAAGGTTTCTCTTGAAGCGTATTAGTGAGGGACTCTGCCTAATGTAGTTAGGAATTTTGTTCCAAAGCATGGGGAGTCTCTGTGCATCTATATCACGTTATCGAAATTTTACTACATCGAATCACTAAAGGTCAGCCTCTAGTGATCGATGTAGTAAAACATCGAATAACGTTAAAAAAAAAACAAACAAACAAAAATAAAAACGAACTAGCGTAGGCAGGAGGGCAAGCACCCCTGCACCCCCCACATCCCCCTACTTAAATATTCCAACTCCGAGACTGCACTACATTGAGGTAAATGGAAATCTCCCCCTACAGAGATTTCCGTTTACCTACACGATATTCTGCATTTTGATGTCGTGCTGCCGACAATATCAGCTTCGATATTGTCGGCTTTCGACATTGTGAAGTAGACCCGTCTCTGTGATAGGAATCTATCCCTCCAGCATGTTCTATTTATTGTTGTGGCGAAGTTTAACTCACTAGAGCGAGTGGCTCGCAGTGACTTGGATTTCTTTAGGTTGAGCATGTCCATTAATTCTGAGTTGGACATGGCTCTGTAAGTCAGGCAGCAATCATCTCTGAGTAAGCGATATGCCACTGAGTACAGCTGGAGTTTTTCCAGTCGGGCTGCATAGGACATATGTTTGAGGCTAGTAATCCTCTTAGTGAGGTACTTTTGTGGTCTTTACAGCTGTTGGAAGTGTCTTGTGAGGTACATCCCAAATGGGGCATTGTACTCTATGATGGGTCTGGTGAGTGATGAGTAGAGGGGCACTATAACCTCTTTATTTCTAGATGCGAACCCTTTAGTAATTAGATGGGCTACATAGAAGGATTTCCTAACTACTTTGGCAATATGATTGTCAAAGGAGAGATTACTATCTACTTGGGTCCCCAGGTCTCTTTATTACCTCTTCTGTATTAAGGGGGCTGCCACATATGTGGTAATTCATGGGTGTTTTGTTTTTCCCAGACAGGATGGCTATGCATTTTTTAGCATTTAGCTTGAGACCATGACTTTGACACCAGGTGTCTATCTCAGTAAGGCCCTTTTGGAGAATGTCTGTGTCAGCCGGAGAGTCAATTATGGCTCCCAGTTTGCAGTCATTGGCAAACTTGGTTAGCCATAGTCCTCCTGTGTTTGCCTGTACTTCTGAGAAGTATATGCTGAACAGTAGGGGTCCCAGGACTGAGATTTTGTGGGACACCACTTGTGACTGGTTTAGAGTCAGACCTGGAGCCCGCTATTCTTACCATGTGAGTTCTGTCTGTAAGCCAGTTGGCAAACCATCTTGTGACATAGGCATTTATGTTCAGGCTGATGAGTTTTGCTATAACTCCCGAGTGGGGAATGGTGTCAAAAGCCTTGGCGAGGTCAAGGTAGGCTGTGTAAACCACCTTCCACTCATTTATATCCTTGGTGACTGTCTCGAAGAAGTCCACCAGGTTTAGTAGGCATGATCTGCCCTTAACAAAGCCGAACTGGGTCGGGTCAAGTGTTTGGAGGTTCCCAATGTCTTTGTTAATGAGTTCCATGATGATGCGCTCCATAGCCTTGCAGACCAGGCTAGTCAGGCTTATGGGGTGATAGTTACCAGGGTCAGTTGTGGCCCCTCCTTTGTGGAGCAGAATAACCATTGCTGTGCACCATACTATGGGCATGTAGCCTGTGGAGAGACTAAGGTTGAAAAGTGTGTTTAGGTGGGGGGTTAGTTCATTCTGTAGTTCATGCAAGATGCAGCCTGGGACACCATCTGGCCCCATTGACGCTGTGCTTTTGGCTTTTGAATGGGCTGTTTTCACCTGTGCGTCTGTGATTTCCATGACACTACGCTTTTCTGGTATTGTTGTGGGCCCTTTTGGGGGTGAGAGGGGGGGGGTGAAGTTTGCACTGAATCTATCTGCCAGGATGTTGGCAATATTAGTAGGTTCAGTATATTTTGTGCTATTTTACACTAGCTCAGAGCATATCTGTGAGTTGCCACTTAGATTCTTGACATAGCTAAAGAAGGCTTTGTGGTTATCTTTCGAATCCTTGGCTATTTTTCTTTCGAAGTTAGCCTTGGATGATTTTATGAGGGACCTTAGTTTCTTACTGATACTGATCAGGGATGTCTTTCTTTCTTTCTTGGGATTTGCTTTTCTTCTGAACTAGTTTCCTCCCTTTATTGGATAGCCTGTTTATGGCATGGGTCCACCAGACTGGTTTCCTTCTCTTAGGGGAGTGAGTCTTAATTTTGTTAGGGATGGCATGATCCATGCATCCTTGTAGGTGCTCATAGAGTGCATTTGTAAAGGTTCCTGCATCTTGGACACTGTTATCCTTTAGCGTGGGGGCTGTGAAACTTACCATCTCTGTCTTAAGTAAGGTGAAGTTTGCTATAGAAAAGTTTTTCACTGTGGTTTCCTTGGTTGGGGCTGGTGGTGTGGTGTGGACATCCAGAGTGATTAGTTTATGGTCTGATTTAACCAGTGATGGGTTGACCTCCAGTGCGGAACACCTTTCGCCCATGTTGGTGATGACCAGGTCCAATATGTTTTCACCTCTGGTAGGGGAGTTTACCAGCTGATCCAGGGCATTTGAGTTGATAAATTCCAGAAAGCGCTGGACCTGGGAGTTTGTACTTGAGTAGCTTTCCCAGTTAATAATAGGGTAATTAAAATCACCCAATATCAGGGTGTTCGGTAGGACCTTCATGTTTTTCAATGTCTCCAGAAAGGCGGAGTGGTGGTCCTGGGTCATGGAGGGTGATCTGTAGCAGGCCACAATTTGCATTGAAGATTTGCCCGATGTTAGCTGCACATGGATGATCTCAGAGGTATCATGCTGTGCCACTAACCTGGAGGTGTAGTATCCATGATAAATATGGATACACCCCCTCCTTTTGTGCTTCGATCCATGTTCTGTGGCCGAAATGTTTGTTATGAGTTGTAGCCCGGTAGTGCTCGGGTGATCTGTGGAGCCTTGAACCAGGTTTCAGTTACTGCACAGATGTCGATGTTCTCCATAGTAAGGAGTGCTTCAAGAGTGTGCATTTTGAGATTTAAACTCCTGGCGTTGAGTAGCATAACACTCATTTTTTTATTTGTGCTGTTTATGGAGGTGGGTTTGACTTTTGAGCCTTGCCTAAAAAAGGCACTATGGGGGTAGCAAGAGCCTTGGCCAGTATTTGAAAGCCGAGGGGTAACAGGTGCAAGCCATCTCTTGTGAAGCAATGAGGCCTGTCGAGCATGTCGTCCCAGGCTGACAGACACTAGATCCCATTTGAATGACACCAGAAGCTTAGTCAATTGTTGAAATTGATCATTTTTTCTTTATACTGCGGTATCATACTTGGTGAGGGCAGGATACTACTCAGGGTCAGGGTCATACCTGCCTGGGCTACATGATCAGAGAGCTCTTCCATGTCTCTTTTCATGTAGTCCAGGGAGGTACGTCTCAGGTCATTTACACCAACATGAACAATGACAGAGTCATATTTGTACTTGTTTTGGAGTGACCTGAGTGCTTGTGTTATGTGGCGGATTCTGGCTCCCTAAAGGGAGTAACCTTCTCCTTGTCCAGCCTAGTAAGTGGGATGTCAGTGTGCCTGACTAAATATTTGCCTATTACTAGTGTGTTAGGTATGTTATTTCACTTTAAGGGCTGTGATTGTGCGGCACACTGATTTTGTGTTTTATGTGTTGTCTGGTTTGTGATGGGAGGTGCAGGTTTTTTGGGTGTCTGCTTTGCAGGTCTCTGATGTTTTTGCAGGTTTTTATTTAGAGCCTCGGAGTATGATTTCATGTCTTTATGTATATTTTTTGCCAGTGCTGGTTTAGTATGTCTATGCAAGGCTGGAGGTGTGGTGCAAGTGTTAACCTTCTCCTCATGATTGCCTATTCCAGTCTTGGGTGGAGAGAGCTTAGCCTCCAGTTTAGCTATATAATTGCATCTATTGCATATGTTAATGTTTTGTGGTAGGAGGAGAGGGTTGTCTGTGTACATGAAGAAGTTGTAACATTGCCCCAGGATACCCAGGTTCACCAGCTGGACTGGAGAGTATACCTGAAATTGCCCTTTGCTCATGCGTGAATAGTAGGGTGAGCTGCTTAGTCGCTTGGTTGGTGACGGGTGAATAATGAGCCTTGCCCTGCTGGGCAATCAAGTGTCAGGGTATATTAGTGCTTGCTATTAGTTCTGAGCAAGTGCTGGACTGTAGGATGCTTTTTAAGTGCTTAGGTTGTGAGTTAGACTACTTTCAAGGGAAAAACTGAAGAGGAGACTTGGTGGAGTTGGGAATAATTTAGCCCTAGCTAACCAGCGCTGCCCGAGTTTTACAGTAGGGAAATGAAAGAGATTGAAGTTAGCCCCAAATGGCCTATAAACTACTAACATCTGGGCTGGAACCATGCCTCCAGGGACAGAAACCTCCTTCTATCCAAGTAAGGTATGGGCAACTCAGAAACTTGTAATACAGCCCTGAATTCAGCACTAGCTGGAAAACTGGACTATACTAGCTTAGAATGGTGAGAAACAAGGATTTTTTTTTTTGAAAAGATAAGGCAAAAACAGTAAAAATACACTTAAAACAGCGTTAAACAACTACAAACAGTAAAAAATACACTTAAAACAGCTTTAGATTACTACAAGCAATCAGAAAAGGCTTTTAAACAAATTACCCAATTAACCAGTAAAAAAATCTCAGAACTGAGCCCTGTTCCTGTAGTCTTCAATCAGACAAGTTCTAACTGCACACTCCTGCCAGGTGCAGGGGAACCTTCTCCAAAAAAGGAGGCCTGGATTAGTGCTCAAGTTATACAAACAAAGTTAGATTCAGCAGGTATGGATCTAGTCTATGCTACAGCAACAAGGCACACCAATTTCAGTAAGAAACAGTTCAAATATGCAGGCACTATAAACCTTTAACCAGAAATTCCCAACTCAGAAGGGCAGAGTCCAGCCTCTCCTCCCACAAGAGTGCAGACCATGAACCTTCTTAATGTAAAATAACTGGTCTGAAGCCTAAGTGCTTAAACCAGAACCAATACACTTTTAGAATAACAGACACTGAGCCTTCAATCAGCAGTTCCCAACTTAGAAGGATGTAAGCTACCTGTCCTGCCACAACAGTGTAGACCACAAACTTTCTTAAAGTAAAACAACTGGTCTGAAGCACAAGTGCTTAAACCAAAAGGCTTAGAATGATAGCTACACTTTAATCAGGTTACTACCAAGCAGTAATAAATACAATTGAATACTTTTAAGAAGGCCTGAATTAGTTCTCAAGTTATACAAACAAAGCTAGATTCAGCAGGCCTGGATCTAGTCTATGCTACAGCAAACAAGGTGCACCAATTTCAATAAGAAACAGTTCAAATATGCAGGCACTATAAGACTTTAACCAGAAATTCCTAGCTCAGAAGGGCAGAGTCCAGCCTCTCCTCCCACAAGAGTGCAGACCACAAACCTTCTTAATGTAAAATAACTGGCTTGAAGCCCAAGTGCTTAAACCAGAACCAAATACACTTTTAGAATAACAGACACTGAGCCTTCAGTCAGCAGTTCTCAACTTAGAAGGATGTAAGCTACCTGTCCTGCCGCAACAATGCAGACCACAAACTTTCTTAAAGTAAAACAACTGGTCTGAAGCCCAAGTGCTTAAACCAAAAGGCTTAGAATGATAGTTACACCAAGCAGTAATAAATACAATTGAACACTTTTAAGATGATGCAAAATAAAGTAATAAAGTAGAAATAAACACAAATACAGTGAAAGCAGATGAATATAGTGTAATTTTTTTTTTGAGTGAGCAAATGAGATGGGCCCAGGAGGAGTATCCAAATGCAAATTTACAAGAGGAGAGGGCAGTTTCAAAGCCACCAAGATTAACACCAAATCAAAAGCAGGGAGGGTGGGTGAGGAACTAACTGAAAAAACAGAGCCACAACTTCCAGCTAGACAGCATTCAGTGCAACGCAAATAAATCAATTTAAATGCTGTATTATTTGAAAAAGTACAGATAAAGATTTACTTAAATTCACTTATACATCCAGTTGATTGCAGGTAGGTCTTAGCCGGCTGAAGCTCAGAGTTTAAGCAGAAAATAATCCAAAATGTACCACTTATATAAGGCAGAAACCGAATAATCATGAAGTGAAACTTCCCCACTTATCATTAGCTATGCAGGAATTCTAACTAGCATTAAATTCTAACAAGCATTAACTGACAAAACAGAGACACAACTTCCAGTTAGATAGTATTCAATGCAGCACCAATAAATCAATTTAAATGCTGTATTATTTGAAAAAAGTGCAAATAAAGATTTACTTAAATTCACTTATACATCCATTTGATTGCAATTAGGTCTTAGCCAGCCAAAGCTCAGAGTTTAAGCAGAAAATAATCCAAAATGTAGCACTTATTTAAGGCATAAACCGAATATCAATCAAATGAAACTTCCCCCACTTATCACTGGCTATGCAGTATCCATTCAGTATCCATGACTCCCACATATGGCACATGTGCAACTTATATCAATGGTTTGTTCAGGGCTATTTTCTGGAGACGCATCTTATTAGAGACACTGGATATGCTCTAGAGCCATGATTAATAACACCTATCAGAAATTCACAGACTGTGACAGAAAACAGCTATAACTATGGCCTGTCATAATCCTGGGACATAGATGAGCATGTGCTTGCCCTGCTGAAGGCCCATGTTCACTGTCTGGATGTGTGTGGTGGTGCACTGCAGTATGACCCTGGTGCTTGTAATAAGATATTTTCTGTCTGTGCTATGTCACATAACATAATTTTGAGGAAAGATTTGCTACAGGGAGTGCACATGCAGGATGAACAAGTTCTACCACACCAGGCAGTTGAGAAAATGCCTGATAAGGAAGATGTGGAGGAGCCAGCCACAGGGGAGGGCATGCCTGATAAGGAGGATGTGAAGGAGCCAGCCTCAGGGAAGGACATGCCTGATAAGGAGGATGTGGAGGAGCCAGCAGCAGGGGAGGACATGCCTTATAAGGAGGATGTGGAGGAGCCAGCTGCAGGGAAGGGCATATCTGATAAGGAGGATGTGGAGGAGCCAGCAGCAGGGGAGGACATGCCTTATAAGGAGGATGTGGAGGAGCCAGCTGCAGGGGAGAGCATATCTGATAAGGAGGATGTGGAGGAGCCAGCAGCAGGGGAGGACATGCCTTATAAGGCGGATGTGGAGGAGCCAGCTGCAGGGGAGGGCATATCTGATAAGGAGGATGTGGAGGAGCCAGCTGCAGGGGAGGGCATATCTGATAAGGAGAATGTGGAGGAGCCAGCTGCAGGGGAGGGTATGCCTGATAAGAAAGATGTGAAGGAGCAGGCAGCAGGAGAGGACTATTCCAGATGAAAGCAGATGCAGTACTCAGTGGCAATGGCTAAGAGGCAGCATATAGCTCATAACTATGGGTCAGATTAAATCATTATATAGAGCATTAAAAGAGATGCCTGTAAAATTATAAACAGACAAAGCCCATCAATGAACAGGCTGGCCACACTGGTGTACCAGATTAAGGTTACCCAAGTTGCAAAATACAGAGGGTAGGGCACAGTTATTATCTTTTGCACAGGTGCAGACAAATGCAATGGCCAGTGTCATCTACACAAAAGTGTGTGCATGATGATTTGACTGATATTAACCTTGTCCTAAGTGTGTCAGATGTGGGGGGAATAGAGTTTAGGGTACACTGAACAATGCAAGGGCACTGTTACCATTGGTGTGCATGTGTGTGAATGCTGCATTGGAGAAATCAGACACAGTTGACATAATGGATAAGGTATGTGTCTCCCAAACACAAACATATATTGTTTAATTCTGAACTTCAGACAATACTTGTAGAATTTGCATGTTCTCCTTGTGTTTTTGTGGGGTTCCTCCCACTTCCCAAAAACATGTTGGGTGTTTCCACCTCCAGCTTCTCCAAAATTAAATGGAGTCATGGGCAACACATGGAGTATAGGTGTAGAGCAGTAGAGACTCAAGGTATTCTGCAGAACAGACTCTAGAGGGCAGCAACATAGACTCTGTGTGTTTCATATTAGGGGAAGAGTTGTGCAGATCAACAGCATTATACATCAGCTATAGTGCTTGCTTAGCCACATTACAAAGTAAAAATCTTCTTGAAGTGACTTGTCATGTGGACTAATTTCACCCCCCCAAAAAAAAAGAATGGGTATGGGTATTTAAAAGTGGTAGGTATGTTGAGGACCTATCATACTCTGATCTGTGTCAGGGACCCATGTTAATGGTAGGAGAAGTCTATGTTCCTCTATTGGCCAATGTGAGACTACCATAAAGTCCAGCAGATGTGGTTCAATAAACTACAGGCAGGCCAGTGTCTAAATGCTTAATTTAGGATAGCTCTTTTGAGCAAGAGCTAAATATAAATCAATCAACCTGTGAAATATGAACTAAGGAATGCTACAATGAATAAGGCTTCACTGACAGGATGCAGCTTGGAAGTGGATAACATAATAAGGAGAAGCCTGCATACACTGTTTATCCAGTAGACAAGGTGGAGCAGTGCCACAAACTTGGTTTGGGATCCAGAATCTACTACTCAGAGGGATGACAGTCTAGAAATGGTGCAGGAATAGTGGTGAGGGTGAGTCTTCTGATGGGAGGGATGTCATCAGAATGAATGATATCAGAATCAATGTAGAGATAGGGCATTATTCATAATCTCACCCCATGCACATAGCAGGGTTATAATAGAAAAAAACAGAGCTTTCAGGCAGCAGTTGCAAGATCTACTAGAAAACAAGATATCAGTTGGTGGCCATAATGGGAGACCTGAATGCTCATGTTGGGATAGACAGAGTGTAAAGACTTCCTGTGTACACATGGGTGGGGCAACAGGAATCAAGAAGTAGGGGTATTCTAGACTTCTGTCTTGCATATGGGTTGACGGTTGCCAACACATGACACAATAAGGCAGACTGTCTCAAGATCACATACAAAAGTGGTCAACAGGACTGAAGCAGACTTCATCTTAGTAAGGAAAGGGCACAGGGAGTAGGATCAGTGATTGGAATGTCATCCCCAGTGAAGCTGTCGGTCCATAACATAAACTGCTGACAAATTCATAGGTGATTACTTGGCTATTGACTCGAAGGTCTTTATAAGCCAAGCTATGTGTCCCCAGTATGATACTAGAGAAACTCAATATAATGGAATCTTGCCTGAACTCAAAATCGTAGTTAGCAATGACTGACCACATTTAGGAGGGGCATATGTGAAATCTCCAACAGGAATTTATGGTTTCCTATCCAGTCATACAGGCTACGGTTAAATAGGGTCATAGAGGGGCTTTGTTTGATGTGAGCTGGCAGCCTGTTCCAGAGCAGTAGCAACCTCTAAGAGGCATATCTGTCACTCCAATGGATCCTATTTATGTCACAGGCCCCTGGATTAAGGTCCCTGGAGTGAGTGACCCTTGTCCCATTTGACTTGCAGATGTGCAGCAGTTCCATTAGGTTTGGATCCGAGATTGCTCTTTAGGCCAGGCACAAGTCTTCTCTAAGTAATCTGTACACTACTGAGTACAGTCACAGTGACTTCTGTCTGTCAGTGTACGACATGTGCTGGAGGCCCTGAATTTTCTTGGTTAGAAATCTCTGAGGCCTTTCAGGTTGCTGCTGGTGCCTGGTATGGTACATATCAAAGGAAGCATTGCACTCAATTATTGGCCTGATGAGGGTTGAGTACATGAGTATTATGACCTCTTTTGCTCTTGAGGCAATGCCTTTGCTAATGAGGTGTGCAACGCAGAATGCCTTCCTTACCACAGTAGATACATGGTGGTCAAAGTTTAGGCTACAATCAACTTACATTTCCATGTCTCTCACTACTGAGTTGTTACTTGGGTATTATAGGTTCATAGGCAGGTACTAGGATATTGGCCCCAGGGCCTATAGAAGCCTAGCCAAAAGGGACCCTGGCTTTCGCCACCCAAGAAAATTATTTTCCTGTGCCACTGTCGAGAAGAGCCACAGAAGTGATCCCCGGGGTGAACTTCCTATCTCCCATCCAATCATCAAGATATTTCTTGAAGAGTGCTAATGAGGAGCTTTGTTTGATATAGATAGGTAGTTTGTTCCAGAGTATGGGAAGTCTCTGGGACAGGAATCTATCCCTCCAGCATGTTCTGTTTATTGTGGTGACAAGGTTTAGGTCCCTAGAGCGTGTAGCTTGTAGGGATTGTGATTTCTTTAAGTGGAGCACGTCTAAAAGCTCTGGGTTTGACATAGCTTTGTGTGTTAGGTAGAGATCACCTCCGAGTAGGCGATATGCAAGAGAGTAAAGCTGCAGTTTTTTGAGACGGTCTGCATAGGGCATCTATTTGAGGCCGGTAACTGGAAAGGTATTTCTGCGGCCTTTCCAATTGTTGTAGATGTCTTGTGAGGTACATACCAAAAGGTGCATTGTACTCTATAATGGGTCTAATGAGTGACGAGTAGAGGGGAACAATGACCTCCTTTATTCTGGATGAGTAACCTTTTGTGATGAGGTGTGCCACATAGAAGGATTTCCTGACTACTGTGGCGATGTGATTATCAAAGGAGAGACTACTGTCCACCTGTGTTCCACGGTCTCTTATCACAAATTCGATGTTAAGTAGACTACCGCCTATGTGGTAGTTCATAGGTACAGAGTTTTTACAAAAGGGTATGACAATGCACTTTTTGGCATTGAGCTTGAGGCCATGGCTTTGACATCAGGCATCTGTCTCAGCAAGGCCCTTTTGTAGGATGTCCACATCTTTTGGAGTTTTGATTATGGCTCCTAGTTTGCAGTCATCTGCGAACTTCATAAGCAAAAAACCCTCTGTGTTAGCCTGTACTTCAGAGAAGTAGATACCAAACAGGAGAGGACCCAGGACTGAACCCTGTGGTACTCCACTTGTCACTGGTCTGAAGTTGGATTTGGAGTCTGCTACTTTCACAGTGTGGGTTCTGTCAGTCAGCCAGTTGGCAACCCATCTTGTGACATTGGGATTTATACCTAGTTTAGTAAGTTTATCTATAATTCCAGAGTGGGGGATGGTGTCGAAAGCCTTGGCGAGATCTATATAGGATGTGTGAACCACCTTACCCTCATCTACGGCTTTGGTGACTGCTTCAAAGAAGTCTATCAGGTTTAGGAGACATGATCTGCCTTTTACAAACCTGAACTGGGTTGGGTCCTGAGTTTGGAGATTACCAGTGTCATTGTTTATAAGTTCCATGATGATACGTTCCATAGCCTTGCAGACCAGGCTTGGTAGGCTAATGGGGTGATAGTTTCCGGGGTCTGTGGTGGCTCCCCCTTTGTGGAGTAGGATAACCATCACTGTGCTCCATTCAGTGGGCACATAGCCTGAGGTGAGGCTATGATTGAACATGGTACTTAGGTGGGGTGCCAGTTCATTCTGTAGTTCATGTAGAATACAGCCTGGGATGTTGTCAGATTCCATGGATGCTGTGTTCTTGGCTTTGGATAGTGTGTTTTTTACCTGTGCAGCCGTGACTACAGGAACTTTGCATTCTTCTGGTATAGAGATGGGCCCTTTAGGGGATGACAGGGGGGTAAAGTTAGCACTGAACCTATCTTCCAGGATGTTGGCAATATCAATTGCTTCTGTATATTTAGTGCCATTGTGCTGTAACTCAGAGGAGATCTGAGTTTTGCCATTGAGATTCTTGACATAGATATAGAGTGTTTTGCGGTTGTCTTTAGAGTCAGTGGTGAATTTGTTTTCGTAACTAGCTTTGGAGGATTTTATGAGGGATCTCAGCTTCTTACTGAGGCTGACCAGGGAGTTTCTCCAATCATGGGATTTTACTCTTTTTTGCAAAAGTTTCTTTCTTCTGTTATAGAGTTTGTTTATGGCAGGGGACCACCAGATTGGTTTCCCTTTTTTGGAGGATAGCACCTTGGTTCTGTTAGGGATTGCATGATCCATGCACTCGTGTAAGTGCTTATAAAGTGCATTCGTGTAGTATTCAGCAGTCATACCTCTATTGTCTGACAGCATAGGTGTTGTGATGTTTGCCATTTCTGTCTTAAGAAGCGTGAAGTTGGCTTTGGAGAAATTTTTTACTGTGGTTTCCCTAATGGGGGGTGGGTGGTGGGGTAGGGATGTGGATATCTAGGGTGATTAGCTTGTGGTCAGATCTGACCAACGAGGAATTGACCTCTGGTCTGGAGCACCGGTTGCCCATGTTGGTAATAACCAGGTCTAGGATATTGCTGCCCCTAGTGGGGGTGTGGATAAGTTGATCCAAGGCATTGAAATTTATGAATTCCAGAAAACGTTGAGCACAAGAGTTGGTACATGAGTAGTTTTCCCAGTTAATGGTGGGGTAGTTGAAATCACACATTATTAGGGTGTTAGGTTGTACCCTAATATTTTCCAGTGTATCAAGAAATGAGGAGTGGGAATCCTGGGGCATGGTGGGGGATCCGTAGAAAGCTACAATTTGGATTGCGGTCTTGCCCAGACTTAGATACACTTGGATAGTCTCAGATCCATTATGCTGAGCAACTAGCCTGGAGTTGTGGATATCCTTAATGAATATGGACACACCTCCACCTTTAGTGTTTCGGTCCAGGTTAGGTGGCCAAAAGGTGTGGTATGAATTATAGCCTGCTAATGCAGGGGTACTCTCTGGAGCCTTGAACCAGGTCTCTGTCACTGCACAGATATCGATGTTCTCCATTTTAAGGAGTGCCTCGAGTCAGTGCATTTTCAGGTTTAGACTTCTAGCATTGAGTAGCAATACCCTCAGATTCTTCTTGCTTGTACCTGTTACGGTGGTGAATTTGTCATTTGAACCTTGCCTAAAAAAGGCACTATAGGGGTGGCTAGAACCTTAGCCAGTATCTGGAATCCCAGGGGAGACAGGTGCTGGCCATCTTTGGCAAAGCATTGTGGTTTGTCGATCATGTCATCCCAGTCAGACAGATACTGGGTCCCCTTAGAATGATAGCAGAAGCTCAGCCAATTGTTGAAGTCAGTCATTTTGTCCTTGTACTGTGGTATCACTGTGGGTGATGGCAGGATGCTACGCAGGGCTAGGGTCATACCTGCCTGGGCTACTAGATCGGACAGCTCCTCCATGTCCCTTTTCATGTAGTCCAGGGAGGTACATCTCAGGTCATTCACACTAACATGGACAATTACAGAGTCATATTTGTACTTGTTGTGGAGTGACCTGAGTGCATGCATTATGTAGCAGATCCTGGCACCTGACAGGCAGCTGACAGTAACTTTCTCCTTGTTTAGCCTGGTGAGTGGAACATCAGTGTGCCTGACTATAGAGTTACCTATGACTAGAGTGTTGGGTACGTTGTTATGCTTTATGGGCTGTGGTTGAGTGGAACACTGAGTTTGTGGGCTATGTGTCATTTGGGTTGTGTTGGGGGGGGTGGAAGTTGCTTGTGTTTCTGCTTTGGTGGTCCCTGTTGCTTGGGCAGGTTTTTACTGAGAGCCTCCATGAATGTAGGTGTGTGTTTTGTGTTTCTATGTGTGTGTTTTGGTGGTGTAGGTTTTGAGTGACTATGTGCTGAGTGTGGTGTGGTGCAAGTGTTTATCTTCTCCTCTTGACTGTCTAGTCCAGTCTTAGGTGAAGAGAGCTTTGCTTCCAGTTTGGCTATATAAGTGCATCTCTCACAGGTTGTAATGTTGTGTGGTAGGAGGAGAGGGTTGTCTATGTACATGAGGCAATTGCTGCATTGCCCCAAGATGCCCAGATTCATCAGGTAGACAGGAGAAAACACTGGGAGCTGACCCTTAGACATGCCTGGATAGGTGCTTATTTGTTAAATACTAGAAACTGTTTTTCTCTAGACAGTGAGGAAAGTTGAGTGCTGTAGTAATTTGTAGCTTATTTAATGCTTACAATAAGTTCTGAACAAGTGCTGAGCTCAAAGAAACAGACTTGAGTGCTGAAACAAAAAAACCTGGCTAGTTCTAGGAAACAAAATTAAGCTAGGCTTCCCTCCAACACAGAAAGGCTTGTGGGCTTAGAAGCCCACAAATAGCCCTGGACACAGAAAATCTGCATCCAGACTAGACTACCCACAGGAAAGGCATAGTCTGCAGGGATATCGGTTTTACTGAGAGGGTTGATAATGCATTTTCTTGCATTGAGTTTGAGTCCATGGCTTTGGCATCAATCATTGGTTTGTGTTAAGTCCCTCTTGAAGTATATTGACATTGTATGGGGATTCAATGGCTGCACCTAATTTGCAGTTGTCAGTAAACGTAGTCAGCCACAGCCCCTCTGTTTTGATCTAAACTAGTGAGAAGTATATTCCAAACAATAGGGGGCTCAACACTGACCCCTATGGAAATTGGTGACAGGTCTGCTGGGTGAGGTAAAGTCCCCAACTCTGACTGAGTTTTATCTGTAGGTGAGTCAGTTAGCAACCCATCTGATGACATAAGGGTTGATATTCAACTGGAAGAGTTTATCCATGATGCCTGAATGTAGGATTGTGTTGAAGGCCTTGGCTAAGTTAAGGTAGGCTGTATGCACAGATTTGCCTTCGTCTATGGCTTTGGTGATGTTTTCAAAGAAGTCCACCAGGTTTACCAGGCATGAACTGCCTTTGACAAAATTAAACTGTGTTGGTTCAAGGGTCTGGAGATTACCTATATCCTAATTTATAAAGTCCATGATGATTTGTTCCAAGGCCTTACAGAAAAGGTTGATTAAGTTTATGAGTCTGTAGTTCGCACAGTCTATTGCTGTACTCCCTTTATGAAGGGGATAATGGTTACTGTTTTCCATTCAGCACAGACAAAACCAATACTCAGGCTTTAGGTGAAGAGATTACCTAATGGAGTTACTAACTCATGTTTTAGACCATTTAGAATGCAACCAGGTATACCATCCATTCCCCACAGAGGCTGTGTTTTTGGCCTTGGAGAAGGCATTAATGACTTGCTCTTTGGAGATACAGGGTGGGGGAGATGTAGAAGAAATGTTTTGTGGATTGTTTGCAGGAGACGGGGGTTGAACTTTTTGCCAAACCTGTCAGCTAATAGGTTAGGTATTTTCACAGGATCAGTGAGAGTGATGCCATCCACACATAGCTCAGCACACATTTGGGTCCTACCTTTTAGGTTATGTATAGAGCTGAACAAGTCCTTATAGTTATCCTAAGGTATGGTTGCTAAATGTTTTCAAAGTTGCTCTTAAAGAATTTTACAAATTGTCTTATTTGTTGTTCAAGCAGAGGAGGGTGTTCTCCTAATGCTGGGTTCTCTCTTGTTTATTCTTAGACAGCAACTTTTTGCTCATGTTGTATAACTTATTAATGCTAGATGTCTACCAGAGAGGCTTGTTTTTTCTTGAGAATCTTGTTTTGATCCTGTCAGGTACAGCTGTGTCAAAAAAAAAAAAATATATATATATATATATATATATATATATATATATATATATATATATATATATATATATATATATATATATATATACACACACACACACACACACGTATCTATAAATGTTTGTACTGGGCATTTGTGTACCTTAGTATAGCTGTCATACCATCTGTGGGAACAGGTGATTGGACATTATTTATGCCATCCCTTAGAAGGGTATGATTAGCTTTTATTATTTTTTTTTAGCCTGATTTCAGCTAAGAGGGGTTCAGGTGTTACAGCTACTGCAAATGTGACTGATCTGTGATCAGATTTAACCAGTGAGGGTCCTATACTTGTGGTGGTGCAATTGTCACCCATGGTGGTGAGGACCAGGTCGAGAATATTTGAGCCCCTTGTGGGGCTGCATATTATTTATTCTAGGGCATTAGTGTTATCAATTCCAGGAAGCTTTATGTGAGCATGTTGGCACTCGAATAAGTTTCCCAGTCAATGGAGGGATACTTAAAATCACCCATGACTACAGTGGCTGGAATTTGATTGACTCAAGTAGGTCCAAAGAAACAGCATGGGTATCTTGGTTCATTGAAGGGGGCCTATAGCTAATGATGACTTGAAGGGGAGGGTCGTCCCCACAGTTATTTGATCTTGGAGTAACTCCATGGAGTTTTCCTGTCTAACCAGTCTAGAGGTTTATTTATCTTTAATGAAGATAGATACTCCTCCTCCTTTGGTTCTCCCACTTTTATTTTGTGGTCTGAAAGTGTGGAAGGCATTGTAGCCTTGCAAGTCTGGGGTACTCTCTGTGGCCCCAAACCAAGTTTATGTGACTGCACAGGCATCCTACAGGTAGAGGAGTACTTCCAGAGAGTGCAGTTTCTGATTTAAACTCCTAGCATTTAGCAGAATAACTTTTAATTTATTTGTGAGCAATATTTTCACATCAGAAATGTTGTTCTTGAGACCTTGCCTAAAAAGGTACTATGGGGGAGGCAAGTGCTTAGCCAGTAATCAAAAGGCTAGAGGTGAATGGTGAATACCACCTCTGGCACAGCAGTGTGGTTTATCTACCATGTCATCCTAGGCTGACAGGAACTAGATCTGCTTAGAATGACACCGGAAACTAAGGCAATTGTTGAAGTCAATAATTTTTTTGTTTATATTGTGGTATTATCCTAGGTGTGGCTAGAATGTTGCTCAAGGCTAGAGAAATACGTGCCTGAGACACATATTCATAGAGCTCAATCATGTCTCTCTTCACATAGTCCAGTGAGGTACATCTCAAGTCATTTACACCAACATGAACTATGACAGAGTCATAATGGTACATGTTGAGAGACATGAGTACATGTGTGATCAGATGGATCCTGGCACCCGATAGACAGCAGACCATAACCTTCTCCTTGTCCAGCCTGGTGAGTGGGATATCTATGTGTCTCACAATGGAGTAACTTATGACTAAAAAAATTTAGTATTGATGTGCTTTGTCACACTGATTTATTTGGAGAGACATTGGTGCTTGTGTTTTTATGTGTATTGAGTGTTGTAGGTGCTGTATTAGGTGTAGCATGTTTGTGTTTCAAAGGTCTCTGATATTTATACAGGTTTCTGGTGAAGACCTCTGTGCATGATGGTTTGTGCTGAGTGTATGGTTTGCAAGGAAGTATAGTATGTGAGCTGACAACCTGTTCAGTGTTACTGTTCTGTGCATGAGAGAACAAGGATTCCAGATTCGTAGTGCAGATGTATCTCTCACAAATTGTATTTCGGGTGATTTAGGAGTAGTGAGTTCCCAATGTACATGAGGCAGCTGCTACACTGCCTCAGGATACCTATGTCAATCAAGCTGGTAGGAGAAATGGAAGGAAACTGGCCACCCATAATGTTAAGTTAAATTCTGTTTTCACAGTGGGGAGATAAAATGATGGGTATGGTATAACTGGGTGCTCTAAATAGGGTCTATACTAATGGGGTGCTCTATAAAGGTTCTATAATAGCGGGGATTCTCTAAATGGTAAGATACTATTGTAGATTTGGTGTTTTTGGAACTGTTTAAGGGGCAAAAGTGCAGCTGAGGTGCTGTATGAGCAGCTAAGTGCAATTTAAGGCCTTCTTTGCTCAGCTACTAAGGGAAAAGCTTTCATGTCTATAACCACCAGTGATTACCCTCACTGTGTAGTAGTGCTCGCTGGTACATGGAGGTGCGATATGCATAAACAGATGAATACTGCAAAGCAGTGTCTGGTTGCCTAACTCTGTGGGGCTGTGTTAAACCAAGAGTAAAACCACTCAAACTTCCAGTTTATGTAGCAACAGTGAGCAAAATGAATTAAACAATTTAATCAATAAAAAAGGTAAAAGTTGAGCCCTGTGCCAGCAACCTTCAATCAGATGAGTCCTAACTGCACTTTCTTTCCATAGGAGTGCATGGGGGCCCTCTCCAACAAAAGACAGCCTGGTTAATGCTCAATTTAACAAACAGAACCAGCAACCTTCAATCAGATGAGTTCTAACTGATCTATCCTGCCACAAGGGTACAGGGGGGAGCCCTCTCCAACAAATGATAGCCTGGTTTAGTGTTCAGTTTAACAAACAGAATCAGATTCAGCAGGTTTGAATCCAGTCTATGCTACATCAGACAAAAAGTGCAACAAATCAGCAAGAAAAGTTTTAAAAAAAATCAGCAATATAGCAAAAATACAGTTTAAAAGTACGAAATACAGTACAGAATTGTACTTATGGTTAGCGAGTTAGGTGACCAGTCACTGCTCTGCTGTATTCATCTGTGCAATCCAAGGAATCGGTTGCATTCTGATAACCGTAAGTACAATTTTATACTGTATTTTGCACTTTTAAACTGTATTTTTGCTATATGGCTGATTTTTAACACTGTTCTTGCTGATCTGTTGCACTTTCTGCCTGCCGTGATGACCACAGTCAGCTGCAATCAATAGTCAGAAATGACTCTAAGGTCAACTGAGGCTAGGCTGAAGACCAGCAATTTGACTGAAACAAAAGCTTGGGCATTCAAGGAAATACCCATGGCTTTAGCACCTCAGGATGAAGAGGAAATAGGTAGAGCCAAAGAATGATAATGTCTCAAAACAGCATGTGTGAAGACTAAAGAACAGATATGCAACTGAAAGAGGAATAGAAATAAGGTGCATAGGTGATTACTAGGCTAATAGCACAAGAGTCTTTACAAGCCTAGCCAATAATACTTAGGATATGACAATATTATATCTTAATTTTCTACATATGGGATGGAATAGTATCAGGGTAGTCAGTCTTTGGGTGTTGGGAGGCCTGAGTCATTTTACGAACTGACTTGGTCCATTAGGGGCATGGGCAGTATCCCTGGATGTAATTTACAGTTACCCATCCATTTATCCAAATTATTTTTGAAGAAAGTGAAGGATGGGCTTTGTTGTAAGAAGAAGAGAAGTTTATTCCACAGATGAGGTAGCCTTTGGGATATGATTCTGTTACAGTTACAAACAAGTTTCAGGCCCATGGAACATGTAATGTTTCATAATTTTTCTTGTGAATATGTAACATTTTCATCAGGGCTGGATCAGAGAATACCATGTATAGCAGGCATACTTCTCTCTCAATTAATAATATGAGACAGAGTAAAGGAAGAGGGCCTTTAGTTGGTGTACATAAGACATGTATCTTACTCTTTGCATTTTCTTAGCAAGGGAAATTCTGGGACTGCTCAAATTGGTGCATTTGCCTGGTTAGGTACATGCAGAAGGAAGCACCATACTCAATTATATGCCTGATAAGGGCTGAGTACAATGGTACTATGACTTTCTTTGCTCTTGATGCCATGCCTTTACTTGTAAGTTGAACCACACAGAAGGATTTCCTCATGATCATAGCTAACTGGTTGGCAAAGCTTAGGTTACTATCTATCTGTGTTCCTAAGTCCCTCACCACTGGGCCTACTTTTAGGGTTGTGCTATCAATATTATAATTTGCAGGGATATCTGATTTACCAAAGAGTATGATTACACAATTTTTAGTATTTAGTCTTAGACCATGGGTTTGGCACCAGTTGTTTGTCATTTTTAGACCTGTTTGTAGGATGTCAACATTGTTTGGGGACCAGTAGGGAGGAGTAGTTGCAGATATTTCTTTGGGTGTGGTAGGAGGTGATTTGGAGGAGAAGTTTGAACTGAACTTGTCAGTCATCAGGTTTACTATAGTTTCAGACTGGGTGTAAATATTGCTATTCATGATTAACTTGGCACATTACTTAGCGTTTCCCCTGATGTCATAAACATAATTTAAAAAGCCTTATGGTTATCTTTCACCTGGGAGGCTATATTTGCCTTGTAGTTTTCTTTGTCATATTTGGCCAGCTCTTTGATTTTTTTCTTTAGACTAGTGAGTGTCCTTTTGCACTGTTTTGTCTGTTCCTTCTTGGCTTTTGAGAGGATTTTTTTTTCCTTTTGTTGAATAGCTTATTTATTCTAGGGGGTCTAACAGGGTGGTTTATTTTTGCCAGTAATCATAGGTTTGACTCAGACAGGTACTGCTTCTTCTATGCAGCTATGAATGTGGCTGTACAGTGCTTTTGTGTGCAGCTCAGAGTAGGCCTCAATGTTATCTGGGTTCGGAGAGGCTTGGAAGTTTAGTAAGCTGTCACTTAGTTTGAGGTAATCGGTCTTAGCAAACTTCTTTACGGGTTTGCATTTTGATGGGATTCTACGTTAGTTTTAATACTAAAGGAGATCATTTTGTGGTTAGATTATACCAGGGAGGAGTTAATGCACTGAAGGGAACAGAATCCCTCCATGTTTGTGAGTATCAGGTATAGGATATTTGTACCTCTAGTTGGGGAGCTAAATAGTTGCTCCAGGGTATTTGCATTAATGAAGTCCAGAAACCTCTAGGCAAGTGAATTATGGGTCATATAAGTCTCCCAGTTTATAGAGGGTAGTTGAAGTCGCCTGTACATATGGCACTAGGCTGAACGTTAGGTTTAGGTAGGAGGTGTGGTCTTCTAGACTCATGTTAGGGGATCTGTAGCTAGCAAGGACATAATAGGGGGTTGCACCTGTGGTTAGTTGGGCATGGAGCAGCTCGTGTTGCTGGAAAAGTCTAGCCATGTACTTGCCCTTTATGAATACTAAGGAAAGTTAGTGTTGGAATGCAGAAGTCCAGGAAGTTATCAAAAGAAAGAAGGAAAATGGGAGATAAGGATAAGAGAGAATGCTAGTTGGATAACAAAGAGGCTAAGAGGGAATCCCCCACCAAAAAAAAAAAAAAAAAACAGAGGCACTCTACCAGCTTCTGGAAAGTAACTCAGCAGATGACACAAAGAAACTCTCCAGGTTGCAAGGCAAAGACAGAAAGATAAAGGAGACAGTCATCAGACACCATTAATAAGGAATAGCTGCAATGATCTACTCACCAGTCTAATCAACAATCAACATCAATGGCAGATAGAAGGAGTATTTCCAGCAGCTTCTGAGTAAAGGAGACCCCATATGAGCTGTACCGCCCATACCCAGACTACAAAGAAAGAGGAAGACTACACCTTAGAAGAAATAAGACAGCAATTAGGAAAATGAAGTCAGGGAAAGCAGCAGGCTTAGATGAGGTCATTACCAATATGATCAATATTTTGGATGACCTATGGGAGAAATGGCTCCTGAGGATATTCATAGCTTTATGGAGAGAAAGGCACATCCCAGATGACTGAGAATAAGAATCTTAGTGCCTGTGTACAAAAACAAAATGATCATTCATAACTGTGGGCAGCCTAGAGATATCACACTCCTGTTACACTGCATGAAAGTGCTGGAGAGGGTGACTGATAACAGAACATGCAGAATAGTAGGAAGTAAGATGGGAGATAAGCAGTTTGGATTCATATCAGAATGAAGCATAACCACCCCAATGTTTTCAGTGATGCAAACTGTGGAGAAGAGGCAAGAGATGAGCAAACAGCCAACTGGGTATTCCTAGACTTAGAAAAAGCATATGAAAAGGTTCCAAGAAAGCTGATTTATGCAGTTCTGAAGTTTAGGCTATATACAATGACCCATTGAGACAAGGGCAAACAGTGTTTAGACTTAGAGTTTAGTTCCTACTGTGAGTGGGTGTACATCATGGTTCAGCTCTGAGCCCACTGATGTTCATACTGGTGATAGACTACACTGGCAAACAGAACAGAGGGAACAGATCAGCAAAGCTGTTGTATGCAGCGGATGTATCATTGCAAGCAGACTTTGAATGGGTATTTTGGAAAATAATAGAGAAATGGAATAGAATGCAAAACAGACAAAACAGCTGTCATTGCAGCAAATGGGAGAAATCAGAAGAAACTGACAGTTATGATATAAAGAAAAGAAAATAGTAGAACAGGTTAACAGTTTCAATTATCTGTTAGGGATGGCTCAGTAGAAAGAAAGTCTAAATGAGGACGTCAAAACTAATTCACAGATGCTGCAGCCAAATAACGGCAGAGTGTCAGGGGTAGTGTATGCCATACCTTTCAACCTGTAAACATCAAAAATCTGGACAAAGCTCCATGAAAAGTAGATACAACTGCCCAAAGATTTGTGTGCTGATTAACATAACATTTGCATACATAATTATGCAATCCCTCCCACTCCGGTGGAATTGTGAGTTTCCAACATTCAAACACAAATTGAAGAACAGGTAAAATATTGAACACAAAATATAACCAGAATAGTATTTTATTTATATAACATTTGAACTTGTATCAAACTTAACAGATTCTACACCATACCTCTCAACCTCAGCAAGAAATTTGGACAAAGTCACAAGTAATGGGGGGACAAAGAACCAAAAATAGGAACACTTTTTCAATATTGCTCTTACAAACTTAGAACATTGCTACACTAACAGGTTTTGCATTAGCATACACTTTCTGAAATTTAGGAAGTCTGAAACTCAAATGTCTGCCATTATTTTCTAACGTCAGTCCTCAATTTGCCAGTGATTTGTCAGAAAACCACACTTTTTATGCGAAATAGGTCAAAAATATAAGGTAGAAATCTAGACATTCTGCAAAAATCTGAACAGTTGAGAGTTATGACCCCCCCCCCCCAAAGAGCAGTATAGCAAAATTATACTTGTCAGCCAATTAGATAGCCACGGTCAAGCAAAACTAAGTAAGACTTTCTCACACGCCTTACTGCAAATGGTTTGCATTAGTGAAGCAGGGAGGTACTGCAAGTACCAGACACAAAGTTACAAGCACAGAAATTCTATTTGCTTATATTTAAATGGATGAATTCAACCCCAACCAGTAGAATAAATAAAAGGAACCCCTACCCACATTATTTTCATCTTATTCCAAAATTCTTGCATTAAGAAGTAGAGGTATGACTCCCAAGTATCTATCCTGGGTAGTAAACGCTGCACTCAAATTAAAAAAAAAAGGTATATTTATGAAGCTCAACATTCATCTCTCCCACTGCTACATCTCACACACACACACACACACACACACACACACACACACACACACACACACACACACACACACACACACACACTATATTAAATCAACATGGATTCAAGTGCAAACTGCCAGACCCTGTAGTAGAGGGTTGCAGGTTATTACTGCGCAGATGTCAACTAATTAATTTGTATTCAGACAAAAAAATGTTGAGCTACATATCGGGGATTGTCTGTTTGTATACAATATTCGAGGTAACATTGAACTCAACATTGGCTTAGTGTCTTTGGGACTTCGTCCTTTTAAATTTCCTGTGCTAAGAAAAGGACCTTTATGGTAACTTACTAACTTTACGTCTTAAACCTACGACATATTTTTCTTATTACGGCAGAAAACTTTTGGGTTTCGAACTGAGAGCGACCTTTGTAATTTTAACCAATTTAAGGTAACATGGAACCTGTTTTCCGACTAACATATTTTAAATTATGCATCTAGAGACAGATTTTGTCTTGAATTAAGCAAATGCATTAGTAATTCTTAAACGGAGGTAGGTGACACTCTCATTTGGTGTGTATGTGAGGTTTGCAGTTATTAAAGCTGTTTTCTCGTTTCCGCTCAGGTTGTGAAACAACCCTGTATTAAGAACAAGTTGGGAATTTAGGGAAATGTATAACTGTTCACGGACTTGTTTGAATTTAGGTGCAGAATCTTATTTTCAGCTTGCAACAACTTGCTGTGTCTTTTGAGTAGTTTGCTTTGCAGTATTAAAATTAAGCGGACTATGAACACAGTATTATTTATGGTGCACTACGACCTACATGCTTTGTTAATATATGTGTATTTTATATGTTTTTATTTGTTTTATAGGGATACATCATGGGAGTTAACAATGAGATTGTAGAACAAGCATACCTTTGTTTAGTAAGCACTATGGCAACGGGTGCTTCTTTTTTAAGGCAGCTGCAAGTGATTTTATGAATTATGGAGCGCTGATTTTTGGCGCCATTTTTTGTTTTTAATAGTGTAGAATGTGATTTTAACTTTGTCTGAAGAAGTCTTTCTAAAAGAGAAGACGAAAAGCGCTTCACAGTTTGAATAAATCTCTGGATTATTACCTACTTGTTCGGAACCTGTTTGTTGTGCTTTAACAGTTGGTTTTGTTGCCGTTGTGATTTAGTTACGTCACTGTTAATCCTGTCATATAATCCTTTACTCAGCCTCTCCTCTTGTTTTCTTAAAGCATGAATTTGGAAATGAGAATGAACTACATCCCATATATTTGCTCTAATCTCACCTGCACACCTGTTTGGTCACCACAATTGGATCGGCAGGTGTCAACTAACAATGGTTATCTAGACCATTTCAATGGTTTTATCATTTGCCTATTAAGAGCTGTTCTTGAGGTAAAGTAAACAATGTTTAATCCTCATTAATACATGAAAACCACTTGCAATTGCTATATAGAGTCACTCGCTGCTTTTGAAGCATTTTTGCCTGTGTGTGTAGATGTCCTATTGTGTCAGTTGTATTATCCCTCTACTGCCAGTTAAATAAAGGGACTAGCTCACACAGCAGAGAAGAAGTGTTAAACACACATCACTGAATTATGATGTGCAGAAGAAGTGTTAGCAGCCTGCCAGCACAATTCATCTTTTTAAAGCTGTTGGGAGAACATGTGAACAAAGTCAGTGAGCCTTGGGAGAGCAAACTGCTATTGTTACCAGTGGCAACAGTTTCCTGTTAGTGTACACAGATCAGTATCATAGATAGCCAGCTTTACTTACTTGGAGTTGGAGGTCGAGTCACCAGAGCTGGTAAAAGTAAATGTTCTCATCCTGCAAACATGGGCGGGTGCTGGGCAGACTCTGCAGAACTTAAATTGTGCCCAGCTCTACTCCAGTCCACTCACTGCTGCTACTCCATCCAAAACACTCCAAGTCTACAACTGAGTCTGACAGGTAACAATCTTACTCATGATCACATACACCTCTGCATGTTGATGACATTGTGGGGCACACTGGTGATGCATGATGATGTCAGCCATAACTTAAAATTGTAAATAAAAATAAAAAAAAATCGGGAATTAAAGGGGCCACTCAGAAATTCATAGCACCCCATTATTTTGCTCTGAAAACTGGTAAATACCAAGGAATTTGGTATGGTTGAGAGGCATGAGCATATGGCAGAATACTAAAGAAGCTGAACAGTAAGGTGTATAAAACAATGGCATAACCGGTACAACTATATAGTACAGAAACCTGACAGTAAACTTAGAGTTGTTGAGAAAGCAAGAAATGATGAAGATGAAGCACCTGGCATGGATGGTAGAATGAACACTGTGGTACAGATGAAGAAATTATGACATTAAAACAGAAGCCAAAGTAGATTCAATTGTAGAGAAGATCAAACAGAACAATTTATGGTTGTATGGACACATGCAGAAAAATAGAAGATGATTTGGTGAAGAAGATTTGGGAGGGACAGGAAGAAGACAGGAGGAAGTGAGGATGTCCAGCAAATAAATGTCTGCATTGTATGAAAGAAGACCTGTGACTGTCAGGCATGACTGTTGAAGAAGGTAGGACAGTGGCATTGAATTCAGAGAGGTGGTGAAAGTTTATGTGACACCTTGACTCCATGTAGAAAAATGTGAAAAAAGGCATTGATGATGATGATGATGATGATGATGTCTCTATCTGCTAGAAAATGACCACAGCAGATGTTGCAGCACTGCAGTAAGGTCCATGCATCCACAGGAGATTTTTATTTATTTAACATTTGTTATTTACTGGGAAAGTCCAACATGGAGTGAGACAATTTTCAGCAGAGGCCCGAGAAGAAATGCTCCAGATGTATGTCTTTGTAATGAGGGAGGAAACCAGAGCACCCAGAGGAAACCCATACGAATACAGGGAGGACATACAGACTCTATACAGAAGGCACCCCAGTTGAGAATCGAACCGGAGAATCTCTTGCTGTGAGGCAACAATGCAAACTGCTATACCACTGCGCCATCCAGTGTTGTATGTGTAGGCATTCTGGGAATGCCCTACATCCATGGGTGTGACCTCTCCTGGAAGGGTCACAGACACTATCCAGCCCTTCCCTAGAGGAAGTTGGGCTGTGTGAATGCAAATGATGACCTGTATACCACTCCATCAAATATATACACATCTGACTCTAATCAATTCCACAATGGATGGTGGTGTAGAAATGGTGCTGCATGTGTGGCTGAACTTGCCCTCCCCTTTCCACAATGGCCCTCAACACTGAATGCTGAGGTAGAGTGGTCATGTGAAATGTACCTAGCATGCTGCCTGTGTGCACAGAGAGACATTTGTCATGCAAGATGCCTATAGAATGTGTCCATCAGGTCACACACATGGGGCAAGCAGTCCTTGTGGTTATATCACACACCCTGTAAAATACATACCATATTAGCAAAGACTGAATGTTGGTAGCCTGTGCCTTCATGATAGCCCTGTACATTTGCTAGGTTGGGGATACTTAGGCAGTTAGCATTAGGGGGTAGTACCCATGGTGTCTATGGCTACCAGCATGATGACTGCCTCAGCTTCCCCATGTTCTGAGGAGCTGGTAGCAACCAAGGGTAACTGGTCTGCTGGGGTAGACATCCTTTTCTAGTTACACATTTCTGCAACTCCCTGTCTTTCAGTGTCTTCCTATTTCCCTGGAGTGGTTTCCACAGGCACAAAAGCCATGTCCACTGACTGGTGTGAGGATCTGTATTCCACATATCCTGAATCAAACACTGATACTGCACCTCCTGGCCATGCTGAATTTTAACTGCTATCATTGTTATAGTCTGAATCTTCTTCAGCATTAGCCAGCTGTGTGTCCACTGTGGAGGAGTTTGATAAAATATCACCTGTGAAAACAGCAAAGAGAAATATCCACAATAAGTAAGGTCAGTCACAATTACGTTAATCCAGTGAATGAATGATAACCGCTGTATACATTGGTAGAACATAATAAGATAAACCTTACCCAATGGTCTTGTAGTCCGATGTCCTGATGTTCCTACAAAAAAAATTGATAAAATATGTAATCTGCAGTACAGTATATATTTACCTCAGTTTAATTTCTCCAGGTCTTTTGGGTTTCTAATACCATGATGAGAAAGGACCCCATTCCTAAGTTAAAATATGATTAAAATTTGTGAAATTAGTATTGTTTCACTCTCTGATGTTAGCCAGAATTTCTCTTCGCAGCACTGACATGCCCAGAATTCACTCCTTCTGCAGTTCAGAGTTACATATATGGGTAGCATATCCAAATATGAGTGTAAATCCTTTTTTTATGAGACCCATTTCTTATACTACTATTGGAATTGTCTGGGTATCCTTCCACATTGCCCTAATTTCTGCCTGCAAATCTTGGCACTTTATGCCTTTGTGTCTCTCTCTACATAAGACACTGTAATAACTGGCTGTCACAGTTTCAACGATCAGTGCCACTTTTCATACCTCTCAACCTCTGACCTCAAGAAATTTGGATAAAGCACAACAAAAAGGGGGGACAAAGGCCGAAAAATAGGGACACACTTTAAATATTGCTCATAAAGACTTAGAAAGTTGCTAGAATAACAGGATTTGTGTTAGCATGGAGGATATGAAGTCTGAAACTCAAATACCTGTCATTATTTAGTGACTTTAATCTTTAGCTCATTCCAATGATTTCTCAAAAAAAACATGATTTTTATAAGGAACAATCCAAAAATATGAAGCAAAAATCTGGCCATTCTGTGAAAATCTGTACAGTTGGGTGGTATATGCCTCTTTTGTCTTCTTTTCATGCATTGCTATATCTGTTTTTCTCACATCTGTTTTTTGAACTGTTGGTAATGGGTGTTCCCATGTGATATAAACCTCATAATTTTCTATAATGCTTTCTTGATCATGTTTCCAATGCTTTTCAGCTACTTCAGTATTGTAATGTTTGCACAATCCTCAATGCAACAGTCTTGCCACATTATTATGCCTTTCAGTATACAGGTCTTCTGCCATTAATGTATCACACCCAGCAACAAGACGTGCGATTGTTTTCAATTCTGTTACACAAAACCTGCATTTGTCTGTTTCTCCCACATGTTCAATGGACTTTGTAAACCAATGTGTATGTAGGTCCACTATCCTGGGCCATCACTATTAACTTTTTGGTTTAAATTAACCTCTCCTTAACCATTCCTGAGTCAGATCCTGATCAACATGAGGTCATTCCAGGAGTTTTCTGTACTTGTAACTATATTTATGCCTTTTCCACATTTCTTAACTTCTCATCTGATCCTTCCCCTTATATTCCTTCTTTTGTTTTTTGGCACATTCAGTTTCTGCCTGATTCTTATCTACTTCTGGTTTGATTTCCATTCCCTTTTGACGCAGATGTGCATCTGCTAAACTAAGCAGGGAAGTCATCTTAGACTTGTTCTCCTCATGTTTTAATGCTTTCACTATATTTGGATCTTGTGAGGTCAGCAGATATGTATGCAGTCCTATGATTGTAGAACTATACATGTAATCAGTTTTGAGGAGGCCCATACCTCCTTCAGAATGCAGAATATATAATCTTGGCATACACTGATTTGCATTAATTATTGATTAGCATGAAACATTTTTGTTTTCCTGTCCAACTGATCCAATACCCTTTGGGGCCAGTCACCCCAAAACTGTAAATTAGGACATGATAGCAAATTGGTTTATAGCTTGGACTTTGTTCCTAGATGTCAAGGCTGTTTTCTCTATTAGATTTAGTCTTCTAAGATATTCCTTACTAAGTTTTACTTTCATTTGTTTATGTTTTCTTGTCGATCCTTCATTAGTTCCCAAATATTTATATAGTCCCTCCTGCTCCAGTCCTTTTATATCACATTCCTGTCCCAGACTGATATTTTCTTGTGCTGCAGCTTTCCTACTTTAAAGGTTGCTTTTGCACATTTATCAAGACCAAATTACATTCTTATATCATCTGAAAAAGTTTTGACCACTTGCAGTTGGGCTTTCAGGTCCTAATCTAATGAACTATATAGTTTGGAATCATCCACAAAAAGAAATGAGAAGGTTTTACACTGTACAAACTTGGAGTACTGAAACAGGTAACTGCAAAACCAGGAATGCAGGCAAGAGGGCTTGAAGCACGCACACAGTAGTAGTTTCCAAGGTTTATTCTTCAGACTTTACTTCAAACAAAAGATAAAAACAATAAAAAACAGTAACCAAAAAGCGCTTTTCATCTCACCCCTTAGTGAGACTTCATCAGACAGTTGCAACAAGAATGTTTCAAACAGTAAATACAAATTCAAACCACATCAACTTCTTCTAAGCAAAAGACAAGCCAGCCCCCAAGGTAAGCAGGAAATAACAATTTACCCATTGTATGCTTCTTTAAAAATCCAGCTTCTTGTAAAACAAATATGTGCAGTAAATATATTTGTATATGTGTAAATATAAATATAGCTCATCAGTTCAAAAACACTCTTAAAAGACCTTTTAAATGTATATTCAGAAATATTTAAAAACCATGCTAACAATAAAACCAATAGTTAAGATAACAGTAAAAAGTGAGAAGTCAAGAATGAAGTGTAAAATTGAAAACCCTCTACCTATAGTTAGGGAACTGGTAAGAGAAGTACAAAACAAGAGGCATAGGGGCATGTACCAACCTATAATGGGGGTCAAAATTAATGAGGAACAAATGGAAATCAACCAAGTTTGGATAGTTCATGATGATGCTCCTTTAGTAGGGCCCACTTTTATTACTACTTTTAGTAGGAATAGTTATGATATCAAAGACATCATTAATAAGAACTGGGATTTAATTGTCCTTGACCACAATTTAAATGCTAAATTGAAGGACCCCATAGAATAGTTTTTAGACACAGCAGGAATTTAAAAAGCTTATTACAGACTAGGAAGGAAGACAGTTTAGGAAGCAAGAGGAAAGGGATGATAAAGTGCAGCATGTGCCCCCAATGCCTTTTTATGGAGATTGAGGTCAACTTCTCAATCAGAGGAGTGCCCTATGCGTCAAAGGGAAAATTTGACTGTAATACTAAAAGTATAGTCTATTGGCCCAGTGCCAAGCCTGCCCAGCTTTTTATATTGGGAAGTCGGACAGGAAACTAAAAGAAAGGGTTTACAAACACCTTTACAGCATAAGAACTTCAAAGCAGGAAAATGCTAGACATGTGACTGCTTTTCCATTACACTCTTTTAAATTTAGAGTGATTGACCAGGTTAAGAGTGATAGAAGGGGTGGCCCTAGTTTATTATTCCTAGAAAAACTGGAATTAATATGGCACAGGACTGAATGGAGTTTATTCCATATCTTGCATCCTTAAACTAAAGAGTTTAATAAGGTGAATATATACCTTATTTACTTCAGCCTGCAAGAAAGGTTTCACATTTTTGCTTAAACAGGGTATGTTAAATATTTATCTAAATAGTCATAAATTTATTTATTTATTTGTTTAGTTATGCATATACAGGTTTATACATACACATGGTCTTTCACATTCACTTAGTTGTTATCTATACATGAATGTATCTGCATTTAGAGTTGTTTATGTGAATGTGTACACTCTTACTGCACCTTTTAGCATATTCACCGGACGTCCTTTACATGATTGTTTCCTTTGCTCCAGTCTTTATAGCTTTTCAGCTTGATGGTTTTAAATTCAGACAACATGGGGCTAATATAAGTGTTTTATTATATTTTTTCATCCTACTTCTTAGAACTTTCATCATTAACCACTACTGAAAGTTAGTTAAGATTTTAATACTTTTTCACACAGTGGTAAAGTATTTTATTTTATACTGTTTTCAATTTTACACTTCATTCTTGACTTCTCACTTTTTACTGTTATCTTAACTATTGGTTTTAATGTTAGCATGGTTTTTAAATATTTCCTAATATATTTTTAAAAGGTCTTTTAAGAGTGTTTTCGAACTGATGAGCTATATTTATATTTACACATATACAAATATATTTACTGCACACATATTTGTTTTACAAGAAGCTGAATTTTTAATGAAGCATACAATGGGTTAATTGTTATTTCCTGCTTACCTTGGGGTCGGGCTTGTCTTTTGCTTGGAGGAAGTTGATGTGGTTTGAATTTGTATTTACTGTTTGAAACATTCTTGTTGCAACTGTCTGATGAAGTCTCACTAAGGGGTGAGACGAAAAGAGCTTTATGGTTACTGTTTTTTATTGTTTTTATCATTTGTTTGAAGTAAAGTCTGAAGAATAAACTTTGGAAACTACTACTGTGTGCGTGCCTCAGGCCCTCTTGCCTGCATTCCTGGTTTTAAGGTTTTACACTGTGTTGTTTTCTGGAAGCCAAACTGTAACCATGACAAATTTGTATTTTCTTATGTATACTACATTTTGTTTACTTTATACTTTATTGATTATTGTAATTTGTGCATTAAAATGTACTGTTACTCGTGGAGCTTTTCTCTCCGGTCCTCTGCTGAAAAAGGACCTGTGTCCAGTCAGACTTTCCTGGTAAACAAATGTTAAATAAAAAATAAATAAATGACCTAACCTTTTAAGTAGACAACTTAATGGTTAAGGGCAAGACAAAAGAGCAGCGGTGACAAAGATTCACCCTGGAATATCCCCATTTTAATTTTTATCCCTGGGATAATGATTTGTCCTTTATCATGGCTTAGCTGCAGAATGGTTTGCTACTGTTTCCCAGTCACTGTAATGTAAATGATCCATATAGGGCGCAGCTTATACATCTGTAAGCATTCCTTGATCCATGAATGTTGACTGCTGTCAAATGCTTTTTTGCAGTCTATCTATGCCTTGCTTAGATTTTTCCCCTTTTTACAATTCTCCATTATGACTCTCCATTATGACTTCATTTAACAATAAATGATCCTTTGCTCCATATTACTTTCTTTTATTACTCTTTTGTTTTACTGCCATAATTGAGTTGTCTTCTAAATGACTATAAACTCTATTGGCATCAATGCCAGTATACAGTTTATACATTGTTGGAAGGCAAGTTATTGGTCTATAGTTTTTTTGGATAGCTTTTAGGTTCATTCTTAAGGAGGGAGTGCTAAATCTTCACCTGGGCCTGTGGTTTTCCATTTAGGAGCTTTTCTTAATTTTGTTTCAATTTCTCTGGCCATTACTTCATCCCATTTCATATTGTGTACATTTGAACTTCTTACTGTTTCTTTTACTTCTTCTATCCATTCAGCATCTTTGCTATGTTCCACTGGGACTTCAAATATATTTTTCTAAAATGTGTCAATTTCTTCTTTTTGGTGGTATTTCTGTTCCTTTTGTTTTGTTTCCCAGTTCTTTATAAGGCTTTTTTAGGTCATCAATGAATTGCTTATTTTGTACTTTTACTTTATATTTTTCTGCATATATTTTACGTTTTTCTGCCTCTACTGATATCTTTAGTTTATTAATGTGCAATAGGTCCTGGTGTGTTAAGAAACTGCATATTGCTTTTATCATATCCATCTTTCTAAGTATTTTTGTTGGTGTGTTCCCTCTTCTGTAGTTTTCTAACAGTGATACTTCTTGTCTTAATTGTTTTATAGTTTTCGCAGTTCAAAACTTCCATAATGGCATATGATTTCTTCCCTTCCTTTCCCTATTTGCCCTTTGTTTTTGTGGTAAGACTTTATCTGTTATTAATTTAGCCGCACAGTAACATATCCTATTTACTTCTGTTATATCACATTAATTTATGTGAACTGTCTTGATTACTGCGTTCATTTATCAAACTTCTAATATTTTGGGTCTTACTGACTTTCTGTAATCTGTTTCTTTCATTGTTCTTAATATGTCTATCCATCTGTATTAAATCAAATAACTCTTCCCTTAGATCATTTGCTTTTAAACTAAGGGGACACTATTTGTTCTCCATTTCCTGCGGGCATTTTGCAGAAAGTTCTAGAACATCTACCTGTGACATATTCTCTTCATCTTCATCCTGTGTCATCCATTGCTCTTTTGCTTGGGAACTCACTGGCCTATTACTCCACAAGATTAACTGTATCAGAGTGTCCACCATTTCCTACTCCTTCCCTTGCTGTGCAACTGCAGCTGAACATTTGTATTGGTTTCCTACTGAAGGCTCCAAAGTATCTTCATATGGTAACTGATCAGATGTTTCATATTCCACCAGTGTGTCCTTAATTTGAGGACTCATTGTTCTATCATGCTCTGATGTTACCAGAATTTGATTTTCTACACTAAATCTTTCACTTTGAAGGTAATCCATAACTTCAGTTTCTATTTCTTTAACTTCTCCATTACTAATACTCTTTTCTACCCCCCTCTTTTTTGTATTGTACAATTTTACATATCCAGATGCCTTTGTCTGCATTCCTCTTCAGATATCTTTGGTGCTACTTTTTTGTATTGATTTGTTTTGCTTTCTCCTTTGCATATTAAATCTTTTTTTTCTTTCCTATGTCCATATTTCTTCTTTGCATGTCTCCCATTCCTCCAGTTTCTCCTTACTTTGTGGGCTTATTGTTCCATTATGCTGTGACATAACCTGTGTTACACTTTCTACACTAAACCCTTCACTTTGCAAGTATTCCATATCTTCAACTTCTATCTGTTTAACTTCTGCTTTATTAATCATCTCTTCTAAGTTCACCCTTTGTGATCTTATTTTTTGCATTGTGAAATTTTCCATATCTGGGTGCCTTTGCCTTTATTCACATTCCAAATATTGTTGGAGTTGCTTTATTTGCATTTGTTTTTCTCCTTTGCATAAATATTGTACCATATCAGATCTCTTTCTTTCCCACGTCTAGGTTTCTTTTTTATACCTTTCAAAGGTTTTGTTGTTTATATTTTCATACTTCCTCAGTCACTTCTTTTTCCAAACATCCCAGGGTATCTTGTTCTATATAATGTTTTTCATGAATCTGTTATATTAATGAATACAGAGTTGCATTTGAAGCTTTTGACAGTTTTTCTTTTGCAAGTATTTTTCTTTCCTCTAATTTTTCTTTTAATCTTATGTTTATCTTCCAACCAGAAAGTCTGGGATTCTTGCATAATAGTAACAATACATAATTTATTTATTATCCTTAATAGTCCACTCTGTCATCTTTGTGGCTCTTTTTTGGCCTGTCAGTTTTTGCATTTTTTATAGTTTCATAGGTTCATAGGTAGGTACCCTAGGGCAAGAAAATTATTTTCATGTGCCCTTGTCAAGCAGAGCCACAGAAGTGATCCCGGGGTGAATTTTCTATCTCCCATCCAATCATCAAGATTCTTCTTGAAGAGTGCTAATGAGGAGCTTTGTTTGATATAGATGGGTAGTTTGTTCCAGTGTATGGGAAGACTCTGAAACAGGAATCTATCCCTCCAGCATGTTCTGTTTATTGTAACAACACTTAGTCCCTAGAGCATGTAGCTAGAGGGACTGGGATTTCTTTACATGGAGCATGTCCAACAGCTCTGGGTTTGACTAAGTAAATCTGGTGTTTTGCATCTGTTTGAGGCCGGTAATCCTCTTTGTGAGGTATTTCTGTGGCTCCAGTTGCTGTAGATGTCTTGTGAGGTACTCTATAATGGGTCTAATGAGTGATGAGTAGAGGGGAACAATGACCTCTTTTTTTCTGGATGAGAAACCTTTTGTGATGAGGTGTGTCACTGAAGGATTTCCTGACTACTGTGGCAATGTGTGATTAACAAAGGAGAAACTACTGCCCACCTGTGTCCCAAAGTTTCTTATCACACTTTCAGTGTTAAGTAGACTATCGCCTATGTGGTAGTTCATAGGTACAGAGTTTTTACCAAAAGGGATGACAATGCACTTTTTGGCATTGAGCACACCAGGCATCTGTCTCAGTGAGGACCGATGTCCACATCATTAGGAGATTTGATTATGGCTCCTAGTTTGCAGTCATAACTTTGTTAAAGACCTTCTGTGTTAGTCTGCAGTAGATACAAAACAGGAGAGGACCTAGGACTGAACCTGGTCTGAAGTTGGATTTAGAGTCTGCTACTTCACAGTGTGGGTTCGGTCAGTGAGCCAGTTGGCAACCCATCTTGTGACATAGGGATTTATACCTAGTTTAGTGAGTTTGTCTATAATTCCAGAGTGGGGGATGGTATCGAAAGCCTTGGCGAGATCTAGATAGGCTGTGTGTACCACCTTATCCTCATCTACAGCTATGGTGACCGCTTCAAAGAAGTCTATCAGGGTTAGGAGACATGATCTGCCTTTTACAAACCAGAACTGGGTAGGGTCCAGAGTTTGGAGATTACCAATGTCATTGTTTATAAGTTCCATAGTGATACGCTCCATAGCCTTGCAGACCAGGCTCATCAGGCTAATGGGGCGGTAGTTCCTGGGGTCTGTGGTGGCTCCCCCTTTTTGGAGTGGGATAGCCATTGCTCTGCGCCATTCAGTGGCCTGAGATGAGGCTATGATTGAATGTGGTACTTAGGTGGGGTGCCAGTTCATTCTGTAGTTCATGTAGAACGCAGCCTGGGATGTTGTCAGGTCTCATGGATGCTGTGTTCTTGGCGTGTGTTTTACCTGTGCAGCCGTGATTACAGGTACTGCATTCTTCCGGTATAGAGATGGGCCCTTTAGAGGATAACTCAGAGCAGATCTGAGTGTTGCCATTAAGATTCTTGACATAGCTATAGAATGCTTTGTGGTTGTCTTTAGAATCAGTGGTGATTTTGTTTTCTTAACTAGCTTTGGAGGATTTTATGAGGGATCTCAGCTTCTTACTGAGGCTGACCACGGAGTTCCTTCAATCATGGGATTTTACTCTTTTGCTTCTTCTGTTGTAGAGTTTGTTTATAGCAGGGGACCACCAGATTGGCTTCCTTTTTTTGGAGGATGGCATCTTGGTTCTGTTAGGGATTGCACGATCCATGCACTCATGTAAGTGCTTATAAAGTGCAATTGTATAGGATTCAGTAGTCGATATCTATTGTCCCTGTCTTAAGAAGCGTGAAGTTGGCTTTGGAGACATTTTTTATGGTGGATGTCTAGGGTGATTTGCTTGTGGTCAGATCTGACCAACGAGGAATTGACCTCGATATTGCTGCCCTGGTGGGGGTGTGGAAAGTTGATAAACGTTGAGCACAAGATTTTTTCCCAGTTAACGGTGGGGTAGATGAAATCGCTCATTATTAGGGTGTTAGTTTGTACCTTAATATTTTCCAGTGTATCAAGAAATGAGGAGGAATCCTGGGTTATGGTGGGATCAGCTACAATTTGCATTGCAGTCTTGCCCAGAGTTAGTTGCACTTGGATAATCTCAGATGCATTATGCTGAGCAACTAGCCTGGAGGTGTGGATATCCTTAATGAATATGGACACGCCTCTGCCTTTAGTGCTTCGGACCAAGTTAGGTGGCCGAAAGGTGTGGTATGAATTATAGCCTGGTTATGCAGGGGTGCTCTCTGGAGCCTTGAACCAGGTCTCTGTCACTGCACAGATGTCGATGTTCTCCATTTTTAGGACTGCCTCGAGTGAGATCATTTTGTGGTTTAGACTTCTAGAATTGAGTAGCATTACCCTCAGATTTTGCTTGTTTGTACCTGTTTTGTGGACTACTTCTTCCTTTGATTCTATGCTGTCATTTTTATCAGTCCTGGTACCAGTGCACCTACCAGGACTGGGCACTTTTTTATCCTGGGACTTGTGCACCCAGCTGTCTCTTTTATCTTTTAATCTATTTCTGTCCATGATATATGCTATATAAAATAAGAGCCATGGTCTGAAGTTAAACGCCAAAAAATGTATAGTCATACCCTTCGGGAAAAACAAGGTAACCCTAAGCTACCATATAGGTGGCAATCCACTAAGCACAGAAGAGGTTATCAGGGACCTGGGGACCCAGGTTGACAGTGGCCTTTCTTTTGACACTCACGTTGCTAAAGTGGTTAGAAAGACCTTCTACATTGCCCACCTGATCATGAAGGGATTCACATCCAGATCCAGTGGTCATTGTTCCTGTACTCTTCACTTATCAGACCAATGATCGCGGATGTATCTCACCCGACATCTGCAGCAATTGGAGAGACCCCAAAGTTCCTCACCAAAAGGATAAAGGACTCCAAAATCTGTCATATGCTGCCAGATTGAAGAAACCAGCTCTATTCAGTTTTCTCAGAGGTGACATGTGCCTGACATACAAGGCCATGTCCAACCCGGAATTAATGGACATACTCCACCTCAAAATCCAAATCCACCAAAACCACTAGAGCAAGCGACTTAAACCTTAGCACGGATATAAATAGGACATGCTGGAGGGATAGATTTATCACCAGGAGACTCCTATGCTGTGGAATAAAATCGCAGTCCATGTGAGGCAGAGCATCTGTTCAAGAGAAATCTTGACCTGTGGATGGGAGATCGTAGGTTTATCCTGAATCATCTCTGTGTCACACTGCTGGACAGAGGCACAACAAACTAATGGCACACAGCATTTTATAAGGCATAAGGGTGGCATAAATGGGCTAAAATGTAAAAATGAAGCAGGGCAGATAGCTGCCTAGTATAAAACCTATGAGCTTGAGAAGTTTATCCCGAACCCCTGTCATCTCTGTGGACAGAGGCAGCAGAGGCACAACAAACACAGTATTTCATATTTTTTTCATAAGCCACAAAATTTTGGCTAGGCTTATAAAATGCCTTAGGCAGATAGCCTAGTATAAACCCAAGGAGCTATTTATGAACTATATGTGTATATATATATATATATATATATATATATATATATATATATATATATATATATATCAGTGTTGTCTTGGAGAGATTTTTGTGAAAACAGAGTCTACCTCATGAAGGTACTCACCAAGACTTGAGGATAAATTGAATCCCAGCAATACTACTCTCCTTTGATTGCTGACTTTATCAATTTGGAGTTCAGTATACAGTTTCTTATTATGTAAAAAACATGCACATCTAGGTCATCTCCAACAGAGATTCTCAGATCTCACTGTAGTTCTACCCCAGTCTTCAGGACTCCTCTCTGACATATGGATAACTCAGCCCCACATATAGAGAGGCAATGGACTCCTCCATCTCTGTTAATGGTAGTTCTGCCAAAGACCTGCTTCACATCATCCCAAGTTCCTGTGTCAAGTGGACACAGGATGTATCATATCATATCAGTGTCCCAGTGTCTGACATGAGTGTTGCTTCTCTCTTGGTCACCAACAACATGTATATCATTGACCAGATCCCACCAGTCATGGCTGTGGTAAGGCCTGTCACAGGTTCATAGGTTCATAGGTAGGTACTAGGCTAATGGCCCTAGGGCCTATACAAGACTAGCCAAAAAGGTATCCTGGTATTCGGCACCCAAGAAACACATTTTCCTGTGCCCCTGCCAAGCAGAGCTACAGAGGTGATCCCCGGGGTGAATTTCCTATTTCCCATCCAATCATCAAGATTTTTCTAGAAGAGTGCTAATGAGGATTTTTGTTTGATAAAGTTAGGTAGTTTGTCCCAGAGTATGGGAAGTCTCTGGGACAGGAATCGATCCCTCCAGCATGTTCTGTTTATTGTGGTGACAAGGTTTAAGTCCCTATAGCATGTAGCTTGGAGGGATTGGGATTTCTTTAAGTGGAGCATGTCCAACAGCTCTGGGTTTGACATAGCTTTGTATGTTAGGCAGAGATTGCCTCTGAGTAGGCAATATGTGACGGAGTAAAGCTGGAGTTTTTTGAGACGATCTGTGTAGGGCATCTGTTTGAGGCTGGTAATCTTCTTTGTGAGGTATTTCTGGGGCCATTCCAGTTGCTGTAGATGTCTTGTGATGTACATACCAAAAGGGGCATTGTACTCTATAATGGGTCTAATGAGTGATGAGCAGAGAGGAATAATTACCTATTTTTCCTGGATGTGAAACCTTTTGTGATGAGGTGTGCCACGTAGAAGGATTTCCTGACTATTGTGGTGATTATCAAAGGAAAGACTATTTTCCACCTGTGTCCCAAGGTCTCTTATCACACTTTTGGTGTTAAGTAGAATACCACCTATGTGGTAGCTCATGGGTACAGAGGTTTCACCAAAGGGGGTGACAATGCACTTTTTAGCATTGCGCTTGAGGCCATGGCTTTGACACCAGGCATCTGTTTCAGTGAGGCCCTTTTGTAGGATGTCCACATCATTAGATGTTTCAGTTATGGCTCCTAGTTTGCAGTCATCTGCGAACTTCATTAGCCAATGACCTTCTGTGTTAGCCTGTACTTCAGAAAAGTAGATACCAAACAGGAAAGGACCCATGACTCAACCCTGTGGTACTCCACTTGTCACTGGTCTTAAGTTGGATTTGGAGTCTGCTACTTTCACAGTGTGGGTTCTGTCAGTGAGTCAGTTGGCAACCCATCTTGTGACATAAGGATTTATACCTAGTTTAGTGAGTTTATCTATAATTCCAGAGTGGGGGATGGTGTCAGAAGCCTTGGGAAGATCTAGATAGACTGTGTGAACCACCTTACCCTCATCTACGGCTTTGGTGACTGCTTCAAAGAAGTCTATCAGGTTTAGGAGACATGATCTGCCTTTTACAAACCCAAACTGTATAGGGTCCAGAGTGTGGAGTTTACCAATGTCTTTGTTATGTTCCATGGCCTTGCAAACCAAGCTCGGTAGGCTAATGGGGTGGTATTTCCCGGGGTCCATGGTGGCTCCCCCTTTGTGCAGTGGGATAACCGTCACTGTGCACCATTCAGTGGGAACAAAGCCTGTGGCGAGGCTATGATTGAACATGGTGCTTAGGTGGGGTGCCAGTTCATTCTGTAGTTCATGCAGAAGGCAGCCTGGGATGTGGTCAGGTCCCATGGATGCTGTGTTCTTGGCTTTGGAGAGTGTGGGTTTTACCTGTGCAGCCATGATTACAGGAACTTTGCATTCTTCTGATATAGAGGTGGGCCCTTTAGGGGGTGAGAGGGGGGTAAGGTTAGCACTGAACCTATCTGCCAGGATGTTGGCAGTATCAGTTGGTTCTGTATATTTAGTGCCATTGTGCTGTAACTCAGAGCAGATCTGAATGTTGCCATTGAAATTCTTGACATAGCTATAGAATGCTTTGTGGATGTCTTTAGAATCAGTAGTGATTTTGTTTTCATAACTAGCTTTGGGGGACTTTATGAGGGATCTCAGCTTCTTACTGAGGCTGACCAGGGAGTTCCTCCATTCATGGGATTTTACTCTTTTTTGCAACAGTTTCTTTCGTCTGTTGTAGAGTTTGTTAATGACAGGGGACCACCAGATTGGCTTCCTTTTTTTGGGGATAGCATCATCATTCTGTTAGGGATACCATGAGCCGTGCACTCATGTAAGTGCTTATAAAGTGCATTTGTGTAGGATTCAGCAGTCGTACCTCGGTTGTCCGTCTGCATGGGTGTCATGAAATTTGCCACTTCTGTCTTAAGAAGCATGAAGTTGGCTTTGAAGAAATTTTTTACGGTGGTTTCCCTAATGGGGGGTGGGGGGCAAGATGTGTATATCTAGGGTGATTAGCTTGTGGTCGGATCTGACCAATGAGGAATTGACCTCTGGTGTGGAACACCAGTTGCCTATGTTAGTAATGATCAGGTCTAGGATATTGCTGCCCCCGGTGGGGGTGTGGATAAGTTGATCCAAGGCGTTGGAATTTATGAATTCCAGAAAACGTTGAGCAAAAGAGTTGGTACATGAGCAGTTTTCCCAGTCAGTGGTGGGGTAGTTGAAATTGCCCATTATTAGGGTGTTGGGTTGTACCCTAATATTATCAAAAAATGAGGAGTGGGAATCCTGGGGCATGGTGGGGGATCTGTAGCAAGTTACAATTTGGATTGCGGTCTTGTCCAGAGTTAGTTGCACTTGGATAATCTCGGATGCATTATGCTGAGCAACTAGCCTGGAGTTGTGGACATCTTTAATGAATATAGACACGCCTCTGCCTTTAGTGTTTTGGTCCAGGTTAGGTGGCCAAAAGGTGTGGTATGAATTATAGCCTGGTAATGCAGGGGTGCTCTCTGGAGCCTTGAACCAGGTCTCTGTCACTGCACAGATGTCAATGTTCTCCATTTTAAGGGAGTGCCTCGAGTGAATGCATTTTGAGGTTTAGACTTTTAGCAATGAGTAGCATTACCCTCAGATTTTGTTTGCTTGTACCTGTTATGGTGGTGAATTTGTCATTTGAAGCTTGCCTAAGAAAGGCACTGTAGGGGTGGCAAAAGCCTTAGCCAGTATCCGGAATCCCAAGGGCGACAAGTGCAGGCCATCTCTGGCAAAGCATCGTGGCCTGTCGATCATGTCATCCCAGGCAGACAGATACTGTATCCCCTTAGAATGACACCAGAAGCTTAGCCAATTGTTGAAGTCAATCATTTTGTCCTTGTACTGTGGTAGCATTCTGGGAGATGGCAGGATTCTACTCAGGGCTAGGGTCATACCTGCCTGGGCTACAAGATCAGAGAGGTCCTCCATGTCTGTTTTCATGTAGTCTAGGGAGGTACATCTCATGTTATTCACACAACATGGACAATGACAGAGTCATATTTGTACTTGTTGTGGAGTGACCTGAGTGTTTGGTGGATCCTGGCACGTGACAGGCAGCTGACAGTAACATTCTCCTTGTTTAGCCTGGTGAATGGAACATCAGTGTGCCTGACTATAGAGTCACCTATGACTAGAGTGTTGGGTACGTTGTTATGTCTTATGGGCTGTGGTTGAGTAGCACACTGAGTTTGTGAGCTATGTGTCCTTTGGGTTGTGTTGGGGGGTGGAGGTTGTGTTTCTGCTTTGGAGGTCTCTGCTGCTTGATTTTTATTGAGAGCCTCTGCGAATGTAGGTATGTGTTTTGTGTTGCTATGTGTGTGTTTTGGTGGTGTAGGTTTTGAGTGACTATGTGATGAGTGTGGTGTGGTGCAAGTGTTTACCTTCTCTACTTGACTGTCTAGTCCAGTCTTGGGTGAAGAGAGCTTTGCTTCCAGTTTGGCTATATAAGTGCATCTCTCACAGGTTGTAGTGTTGGATGGTAGGAGGACAGGGTTGTCTGTGTACATGAGGCAATTGCTGCATTGCCTCAAGATGCCCAGATTCATCAGATAGACAGGAGAAAACACCGGGAGCTGACCCTTAGACATGCCTGGATAGGTGTTTATTTATTATGTACTAAAAACTGTTTTCCTCTAGACAAGTGAGGAAAGTTGAGTGCTGTAATAATTTGTAGTTTATTTAGTACTTACAATAAGTTCTGAACAATTGCTGAGCTCAAAGAAACAGATGTGAGTGCTAAAACTAAAAAAATGTCTAGTTCTAAGGGAAAATTTGAAGAACAGACTTTATGGTGCAAGGAATAGTTTAACCCTAGCTAAGCGGTGATGCATAAAGTGTATTTTTTTTTCTTAATATAACAGTAGCAAATGAGCAAACTGATTTAAACAAATTAACCAATTAACTAATAAAAAGCTAAAAACTGAACCCCATTCCAGCAGTCTTCGATCATACAATTTCTAACTGCACACTCATGCCATTAGGGTGCAGGGGAACCTTCTCCAAAAAAGATGGTCTGGATTAGTGCTCAAGTTATACAAACAAAGCTTGATTCAGCATGTCTGAATTTAGTCTATGCTACAGCAAACGAGGTATACCAATTTCAGATAGAAACAGTTCAAATAAGCAGGCACAATAAGTCTTTAAACAGAAACTCCAAGCTCAGAAGGGCAGAATCTACCCTCTCCTCCTACAGGAGTGCCGACCACACCTTATTCATTTAAAATAACTGGCCCAAAGCCCAAGTGCTTAAACCAGAACTAATACACTTTTAGAATAACAGACACTAAGCCTTCAATCAGCAACTCCCAACTTAGAAGGATGTAAGCTACCTGTCCTGCCACAACAATGCAGACCACAAACCTTCTTAATGTAAAACAACTATTTTGAAGCCCAAGTGCTTCAACCAAAGGCTTAGAATAACAGTTACAATTTAATCAGGCTACTAACAAGCAGTAATAAATGCAGCAGAATAAATGCAATAAAGTAGGAAGAAATACAAATACAGTAAAAACAGATGAATAAAGTGTCAACCTTATCATGACCAGTCATTTTCTGACCATGTAGATGATGGCCAGCAACAAAATTTCATTCGCTGCATGGGATGACTTGCATTTTCATGGCTAATATTTGTCAGGAATAAAGCTGTGTGAGGAAAGAATAATGCATGCAAGAATAAGCATATTTCATGCTCATACCTAATACAATCTACAGGCGTGTGTGCTGCTGGTAGGTGCCTGTAATACATAAATATATCTATAGCTATATCTAATCTCTCTGTCTATCTATAATACACTCTGTCCCTTCAAGAACAAAGGTAGACAGTATACATGGCATGTCCAGCCTGCAGCAGACAACATCAGCCAATGGTATTCAGCAAAATTCTACTGTCAAGTATCATCTTTGTGATGATTGTCAGTGACTGACCTTGCACATGGCAGATTGTCAGTGACTGATCTTACACATGGCATGCCTTTGACTGTAAAGGGTTGTATTCATAGTACAATAGTCTGACTATATACATATATATATATATATGTATATATATCTATATATATATATATATATATATATATATATATATGGGCAAGGACAAAGGGTACAGAAAAGGACATTACCCTGTAAGGACAGGCACAATACAGGTACTACCAGTGGTACAAAACTGAGCATTTCAGGTGCATATTGTGGCAAGCAGCTAAACTGACATATTCTGTATTTGTGTCCTACAGGTGTTTTGCTCCCCAAAGCACTGACATTATCCATTTTGTGCATGGATTACATGGCAATCTATAAGACAGCTAGCAAGAGGAATTCAATGTACATATACCTAAACTATAATCCAATTTCCCCCACAGTTTTATGGAAATCTGTGTGGCATAATGCTGCTATAAAGCAATTGTGTATTCTTGGAAGCATCCCCCCCCATGAAAAATGTACACACACTCTTAGTATATCATTTATATGAGAACAAGTGCAAGAATGCAATAGACCTAATCATGGCTTACTTCTACTGTGGGCTTACAAGTACTTGTATACAGCCTCAAACCACAACAAGATAGGGTTACACTGCTCATTCACTTGTACCCTTTTGGCCCAAGATAACCCCCCTTTTGATTGACACACCTGATATAACCACCCTTGAATGCATGTAACGTACAAATGTTACAACACAGATTCACATAGTGCATGGCTACAGTTTTACTAAACAATTCCTGCAGAAGGCAAAGCATGCTGCTACAAATTTAAGAAATTCAAACTTACCTTACAATGAAGACAAGTGTACACCTAATAGAGACCGTTTTGCACCTGTAACTGCAGTTTAGGAGATTGGTAGTCAGTAATTTTCTGTAACGTGATGAGGCTCTTCATTATAAATGTGATTTAAATTGCATAAGTTAGTGGCTCTGAGTGTAGTTGTTATTCTACTTGGACAATACCTAATGAATGTCACTGACTCTCTTTAGCTACACACTGTGCCTGTGACCATATTCATGCTAACAGGCTATTGGTCTCATTCATGCACATTAGCGCTTGTGGGGCACACTGAACATGAGTGGGCTGGTCAAGTACCCAACAGGGATGTCTTGTGACATATATTACATTTGTGGCTTTTGGAGGCACTAAAGAGCAAATCTGCTGTGATAGTTTGGCATGATGTATATGGCGCACACATTTAATGCCATCTCTCACATCTTTATAACACTGTATAATGCCAGCATTTTCAGATCTACATTATGGACACCCCACCACAGGTTGCTCATCTGAGATCTACTATGTAAAAAGAAGAGAAAGACAGATGTTGACTACATGGCTCAAGCTGTGGATTTACAATGCCAGCTGGATGAGTATTTAATACGCAATGAAAACAGTGGAATTAATAAGACTAATAGTGATGAAGATCTATCCTTCATAACAATTGATAGCACAGAAATTATTGTAATAGAAGCTGAAGATTCTTCAGAGATGGTAAGCAAAGATATTCTTGTTATTGGAGATTCAGTTATCAGAGGAACTGATACTTATATTTGTAGAGATGATAATGAACATCGAGTAGTGTTATGCTTGCCAGGAGCAAAAACAGAAGACGTGAAACAAGCCTTGGAATGCTTTAATGTAAGGAAGTATAGATCTGTTTTTATTCATGTTGGTACAAATGATGTCACCAACAAAGACTATCTGACTGTTAGTCAAGAACTGACAGCCCTCCCAGACAGTATAGCTTGTACTGGTGTTAGGACATATTTTTCACAAATCACCTATAGAAAGGATAGTCAGGTCATTGTGAATGAAAAAATATTTTGGATAAATACCTACATGGAAAAAATGTCCTCTTTTAAAAAATGGAAATGTGTAGAGCATGCAAGCCTTCTTTTGGGCACACATGTTCAGACACAATGGTGTGCATTTGTCTAGATCAGGGAAGATAATTTTTGCAGCAGATATTTTGCAATATTTGACAAACACTAGCCAGGATTTTTGCCAGGTCAAAAATGTAACAATTCACAGATAGCAACATTTGATGCATCTCTGATGCTTGTTAATGCTAGGAGCATTAATAATAAAGTTTTTTATTAGAAGATTTGATACGTTCCCACAAGATTGATGTTATAGTTTGTGAAACATGGTTAAAGAACTAGGGAAACCAGTTCTGTCAGGATAGAAATGTTTTGACTGTAACAGACATTCTAACAAAAAATCAGGTGGAGGTGTTATGATAGGGATTAAAGATAGCTATGAGACTTGTGATTATTACATGTTCAATGATAACACCAATACTATAGACTGTGTAACAATAAAGACAACCCTGGAACATATAACAATTGTTGGAGTGTATAAACCACCAAAGTCAAGTGCAGATGACCTAGAAGAATTCATACATTTCTTACATGAAACACAGGAGGGAAGAATAATATTAGCTGGGGACTTAAATTTACCAGAAACAGACTGGAATAATATTGATTCAACAACGTTAGTAAGGAAATTATTCACACAGTATATTCAGGAACAACAAATGCTTCAGATTGTAAAAAAAAACCTACCAGGGGACGGAATATACTAGATATTGTTTGTGTTCCCAAATAAATTACTGTAACTTCAAGTCAGGTTTTACCACCATTGATGTGCCATGATCATGGGGTCATAAAGGTTAATTTGTTGCTAGATAATTCTGCCAAACTGCAATCTAAGCCAATGCACAGAAGGTTAATTACAGATTATATGGAAGCAAAACAGTTACTATATAAAACTAACTGGAATGAGGTGTTCAGTGGAAAAACTGCAGATGGAATGTGAAAAGTTCAGAAAGAGAAATTGTTTGAGTGCAAAAAGTCAAAAAAAATTTTAACATCAGGATCTAGGCACGCAACATCAGGGGGGTATATTTCCATAAGAACAAGACACCTAATTAAGATGAGACAAAAAATATAAGAAATGGAAGAGAGGTCGAACTACAACTTTGAAAACTGAAATAAAAATGCTGGACAAACAGATTAGGCATAGTGTTAGACAAGATCAAGAAAAATTTCAAGAAAATTTATATAAAGATATTGAGCATAATATGAAACCTTTTTATAGATACATAAGATGTGGAAGGAGTAAAGATAAACAAATTGATAAACTGTGTGCAGATTCTAAAATGTATTCTCAGACCCAACAGATTATAGATATATTTACAAAATCTTATGCAAAAAAGCTTGGCTCCACAAAAGGGGTGGTAAGTTGTCCTAGTGACATCCAGGTAATCCCAGACACTGGAATCGAATTAGATTATATTGAAAAAGAACTGTGCAAACCGGATTCAAACAAAGCGCAGGGAGGAGAAGGAATAAGTAACAATGACCTGAGAACACTTAAGATCTTACACTGCCATTTCATCTATTATTCACTAGGTCATATAAATATGGGGAGATTCCTCAAGATTGGAGACATGCACTTATTACACCTATCTTTAAGGGAAAGGGAGTAGGACAAACCCAGAATTATATAGACCCTTAAGTCTGCTTTCATGTTGTGGAAAAATAATGGAGAAGGTAATACTGGATAAGTTATTGTCAGAACTGGATAGGTTGGGGCTTGAAACCATATATCAGCATGCATATGTTAAAAATAGATCTATTACCACCTGTAACATGATGTTCTATAACAATATAATAACAGCTATGAATGAAAAATTGTGCTGTGATGTGATTTATATAGATTTAACTTCAGCATTTGACAGGGTCATGCACAAAACGCTGATCAATAAATTAGTACAACTAGGTATTGATGTACTGTTGATAACATGAATAGCTGTGTGGCTTACAAATAAGACATGGCAAGTATACACACCAAATGGACAGGTAAAATCATTGGTTACAGTCAAGGTGTCCCACAGGGCTCTGTACTAGGCCCTTACTTGTTTAGATTGTATCTTTCAGACCTTACTTTTTCATCTGAGGTGTTCTACAATCTATATGCTGACGACCTGAAATTGAGTAAACTGATTACAAGTGTTACAGATAAAGCTTGTCCGCAAAATAACTTGACTAAATTGACCATTTGGGCACAGGAGATAATATGTTGATAAATACATCAAAAACTAAGCATATGAGATTTGGGAGACATAAACTGAAAGGTGAATATTTAATACAGCACACAGTGATTGAAACTATAGACTCATTTAAGGACCTGGATATATTGGTAGATTCAGCTATGAGTTTTTCTAATCATATCAACCAATTGGCTAATGATAGTTATAAAAATATAGGTTGTATAAAAAGATTTATAAAGTCTAGGAAATCAAACATAATGAAGTCATTATTTGTTAGTTACATTAGACCCAAATAAAAATATGAAAGCCCTATAGGAAAACAAGCATGAATAAACTGGAAAGAGTACAACAGAAATATACTAAGGGCATCCATGGATGTGAAAATCTAAGTTATTATGAAAGACTAAAATATATGAACTTGTACAGTGTCTCTTACAGATATTTAAGAGGAGATCTTATATAGGTATATAAGGCATTTAGGGATAACTACCTCTGGGAATGTTTTGGGTTATCAAAAGTACTAGCGAATCATCAGATAACCTATGTAGAAGATTCTATAGGAATGAGAAGTGTACTAATTGGTTCTCTGACAGAGTAGCTGATGCTTGGAACAGACTACCAAATTACATTAAAGCAAGTACTAGTTTAGATATTTTTAAGAACAGCCTGGGCATTTATTATGGGAACAAGTGTTTTGACATATTGGCAAGCTAGAAGGGTTTTAATGCCCGTGCTTGAAACATTTGTATGTATGTATGTATGTATGTATGTATGTATGTATGTTGCACAACACATCCCAAAAACATCAACAGGGGTGAATGCAAGAGGCCTGTCATAGTTCTCTGGAATGACACCTGGTGAATGGCCATGGATTCTAAGGACACTGATTGTGATGGGATCGAGATGCCCTGGTGGTGTAGCAAGGAAATTAAGATCTTTCTCTATTTGTATAAATACCACCAAGAGAGCTTAACTGGGGATTCATATTAGGATCCCAGGTATAAAGTAGATCACTAGCACACTCTTGCTAGAACAGTGTCTGATGCCACTGGCATATCCCATTCTGGTGAGCAGTGCATGCACCATTACAGTGACCTGCAGAGGTACCATTCTGACTTTCTTAGCTGGTGGGAGGAAGAGGTCAGGCTAAGATCATAAAAGTTACATTTAGAAGTATCTGTCCAGTCAATGCAGAAGTTGTTTTTTGTATGGTAAATGTATGTGTTATAGGCATGTAACTTTCTGAGCATGTTGATTACAATCAAATTGCATTCCATATGAATTAAGTTATATTTCAGATAGATCTCTATGTGTTTGACAGTAAGAAGTCCCGTGAAATGCATTTTCATGAAACAGGCTTTACTACTGTTTGTAAATGTATGTCAGATGGACAGACTTTCATGAGCTAATACAGGTTGAGGTATGATACATACATACTTCATACACATACTGTTCTAAACACAGACTTGGGTTATATGAGAAGAGAAGATTTTTTAGCTTAAGTATTCTGCCCATCATAGATATGCAAGTGCATTTTTAATTAATTTTCATAAGTATCCTGCTTAAACAATTACAGACATATTCAATTGTGTTTCATAACTAAATCATTAATGAGATATGCTAGTTAGAAAAATATATTTATCAAAGTATTAATAAGACATTTCTTGCAATAAATATAATTATGATAGGCATTTGTATGTAGTGTTACCTTCTTAATCAAAGTGTTGTTAGAAATTACATCTGACACCCTTTTTAAAAGTAAGTGCTATTTATATTTGATCCCTGGATCACCTGTGTGATACTTCAACTGTCAGTGTGCTTATATCTTGTACCACAGAGAAACTAAAGCTTGCAGGTAGATTTTCTCCACTAAATACTGTCCAGAGTGCTGACAAACACACATTGCTACAGAACACTGCCCAAATAACATTTTTTCCTAATTGGGTAAGCTTAATTGCTTCTGCTCTGCAGGAAGCAAGCGCAGAAGGAAACAAACAAACAACCAAAAAAAAACATACAAAGTTATGTCATAGCTCTCAAGCTCTTAACTCCAACAATCTGGACAAAGCCAAAAATAATGGGGGAACAAAGCCCCAAACATAGGGACAAATTTGAAATACTGCTCTTATAAACTTAAAGTTACTAGAATACAGGGTATTGTGTTACAGTGCATTTTGTGAAGAATATGAAGCCTGAAACTTAAATGCTTATTATTATTTTGTGAATTCAATCTTCACTGATTTGCCACAAAAATTTAAAAAAAAAAAAAAAAAAAAAACACAGGGCAGACCAAAATATAAGGCTGCAATCTGGACATTCTGTGAAAATCTGGACAGTTGAGTGTTGCAGTTATGATGATGTGATTCCTATGTCTGGAATAATAATTTATGCAGTCCCCCCACACTATATGGATTTGAACCCAGAAAAAAATGGTAAGGGGCCAGAGTCACTGCAGTTATAGTTTCTGCCACAGAAATAGCTATACAACATGTGCACACCATTCACTCATTAGAAATACCACACATTGGTGCCAAACATGTTTGCACTAATAAAGATTACAGAGATGAAATTGTTCAGATTCCTTTAACTGTCAGCTCTGTTTTGCATTCTGCTAAGCAACGCTGACATTACTCAGGCAAAAGAACAATGTAACAATTTGTATTCCACACAACAATTTTGTCTTACTGTTGTTCAGAGTGGTGTAGCAATGTGCACCTATGCCAGTGTGAAATGTGATATTGATGGGAAGACCACTTAAAGTTCTTAGTTGGTACCTTGGGCAGTGGACGCTCATTCACTGCCTTGAAATACTGCCAGTCAAAAGTATGCCCTGCGACAACGAGTGCAAATAAGGAGCAAAAACAAAGAAAAAAAGTAAAGACAATTGTCAGTAGTAACATATATAGGGTAATAAATAAGAAAAGGCAGGGTTGGGAAGTTTCTTAATATGCATTAACTCTGTCCGACAGCACACTATCCAGAAATGAAACCTCATCTCAGTGCAATGACAACATACACTCAGTTGCATCTCTTATCCCTCTTTGCCAACAGCACAGGACTAGAAAACCTACATTTCTCATATGCTTAAACATACCTAAATTAATGTTATATTGACTAATACTTTACAGTAATAATAGTTCACACCATTTTAATGTCAGGTTGCTAGCATCTTCTCTTTATTTTCTGAACATCTTCCCTTCCTTTCAGCTTAACTGCAGAAATGTAATGTCATGGCCTTTATTTGCAGCTTTCTTTCAATATGTAATATAGCTGGTCAGCATTTCAGATGGATTTTAAGCAGATGATAGACTGTATTATCTTACTACAAAGATGTCAGTGTTGTTAATAGCTCTAAAAGTGATTATATATTTTTATTGTAAGTTTACTCTACATGATACAAACACTCCAGAGAGAACAGTCACTTCAGCATTGCTTGTTGTTGTAGTCAGAGCAATCAGAAACAGTTGCAAGGCATTAGCAACTAACAATTGTTATTGCTCCTCCCTGCAGTCTTAGGGTGTGTGCATGCAATCATGTAGCTGCATAAACCATGTTTACATCTCCAAAACCAAGTGATTTTTTTTTAGTATTCATGAACACTAATGATTTCATAACTTGTTTGCATCTTCATAGTGCTCAGAGGGCTGAATCTACACTACAGAAGGGTTTACAATCCACTGGATACAAGGATTTCCCAATGACAGTAGATACATGATGATCAAAGGATAGTTATTTTTTAATGAAATTGTCCAGGTCACTAATAATTACATCAGTTTTCAAAATGCTGTCATCTATGTGGTTGATATGTAAGTGCTCATATTTGTCAAATGACACAATGATACAGTTCTTGGCAATTAGCTTCAGGCCATGGTCCATGCACCATTTGTTTGTATATATTAGGTCCTCCTGAAGAATGTGAAAGTTGATTACAATAGCTCCAAGTTTGCAGTCATCTGGAAACTTAGCCACAGACCCTTGATGTTGGCCTTGACATCAGAGTAGTAAATACCAAAGAGAAATGGCCCAAGGACCAGTCCCTGAGGGACACCATTAGTAACAACCCTCTTCAAAGAGAACATGCACCCTACACTAATACACTGGGTGCTTTCAGCAAGCCAGTTTGCTATCCAGTGGGTTACATTTGGCTTGATTAGCTTTCCAACAATGCCAGAATGAGTGATGGTATCAGAGTCCATGTCCAGATTGAGGAAAGCAATGTGAACCAATTTGCCTGCATCTAATGTATCAGTGACTTGTTCAAAGAAATTCACTAAATTTAGAAGGTAAAATCTGCCTTTGACAAACCTAAACTGGTTGGATCAAGTGAGTGTGGACTGTTGACGTCTTTGTTAATCAGTTCCATAGTGATGTTCTCCATTGCTTTACAGATAAGGAAGGAAAGACTTATAAGTCTATAACTTCCAAGGTCAATTGTGGATCCTCCCTAATGATGTGAGATGATTATTGTAGTTTACAACATCTCCAATGTGAATCAGGTGAAGATGCTGAGACTGAATATGCTCAGTGGTGAGTCTTTAAGGCTGTGCTTTTTGATGACAATAAGGTAACCTTGCTTATTGTCTGGACCCATGGAGCTAGTGTGTTTGACCCTGGAGACAGCTCTCAGGACTCATTCTGAAGTGACCTAAGGGGAATGTATGGGCATGATAATATGTTGGGGAAAGTTAAGGGGTGATAAGGATGTAAAGTTTGGCTTAAACTTATCCACTAATATGATGGCTATGTCTTCTAGGGATGAGTATGTATACTTTGAAGGTTATTGACATAGTTGAAAAGGTTTTGTGGTTGTCCTTAACATAGATGGCAATTTTCACTTCATACTTAACCTCACAAGGATTTAATTTTGCTTCTTATTTTTTGTAATCCTTCTGTGTTCCCTTTTAAAGGATGTGGTATTAAGTTTGCTTGTACAAACAAGTTTCTTGTCTTTTTGCATGGTTTGTTTATGCTAGGATTTCACTTTATATGTTTATTCCTGAACTTGGCATTGTATTACTGTCTTACGATAACAGATGCCTCTATTTATGATTTTAGATGAGCATAAAAGCTGTCCATGCATCATGTAAGACAGGGCCATTGAGGGGAGGGGGCTTATATTTCATCAAGTCATCAGCTAGCTGTAATGCATTTGCCTTAAAATAGTCTCTAAAGACAGAAGGACTTGATTGTAAACCAGATTTTACATTCATAGTGAATGGGATGGGACTGTTTACATTTTACAACAATGTTACGCAGATGTAACTATTCTGCATATAATGTTTTATGAATCTGGATTACAAACTCCTCTACAAACTCAGCATGAACAATAGAACACAGTAGTTGAGTACTATTTTGTATATTTGCATTGATATGAAGTATAACCATTTTAAGAATTTGAATTACAAACCACTCTACAAATTCAACATAAATAATAAAATGCAGCAGTTATGAACGGAATTTTGCAGCTGTATTTATTTGGAGTATAATGGTTTTAGGAAATTGAGCTACATCCTTGTGGTTGAAACAAAATCTCTGAGTGAAACTCATATTTTTGGTCTGTTCTTGTATAATATGTGGTTTTCTCACAAACTGTTATAGATTTCAGTCACTATGCAATGGCAGATATGAGTTCCAGACAGCATATGCTTCAGGAACTACTTACTAATGCAAAAGCTTTTATTCTAGCAACTTAATAAATATGTGAACATAATATTTAAAACCTGTCCAGAATTTTAGAACTTTGTCTTTGATTCTTGAGCAAACAGTTTGAGAGGGTGAGGCATAGTGAAGGGGAGTTCATTGGACAGCACTGTTTGGTTTTGACATCAGTGAAATTAAATACACTTTATTGGGCATTATTAATGTTGTTTTCATTCATTTGACAGCAAACAGACACCTTAGGTATAAGTGATACAAGTTGTTGTTATCGATGGTCACATCTATGTGTGTGTGTGTGTGTGTGTGTGTGTGTGTGTGTGTGTGTGTGTGTGTGTGTGTGTGTATGTGTGTGTGTGCACGTGGGCATGCTCATGCATGCAGAAGTGTGTGTGTGTGTGTGTGTGTGTGTGTGTGTGTGTGTGTGTGTGTGCATGTGTGTGCGCACGCGTGCATGTGTACATGTGTGTGCATGTGTGCATGTGTGGTATGCTCATGCATGCTGAAGTAGTAGTGCTTCCACTTTGAGTCCACCAAGCTGAAACTCCTGATAATCAGAATCCTTATATTGTAATCCCAATACCAAAAAATGCTAGATAAACAAATTTGATGTGATTTTTCGGAGGACAAGCCCCATTGCACCCCACACTTATATATACCAATTTCACGATCACACTACTTCAAAGAAGTGAGAAATTTCCCCAGAAAGGGTCTCACTACTGGCACAGCTCAGGGACAATGATTTTCTATGCAGGCCATTTTTTTAAGTATATAACAACAATATTTAAAATCAGTCCCTGATTTTGCATCTTTGTCAGTGATTCTTCAGTTAACTAGTTGAGCGGACAGAAGGAGTTGCAAATGAGTTACACTCTATAGTTTTGTCAAAAGCAAGCTGAAATACATTTCTGGGCCATTGTTTATGTATTTATTCATTCATTTGATTGCAAGCAAACATCAGAGTTTTTACAGTCATATAATTAGCTAACTCTGTTAATTGATGGTTACCTGTGAATGTGTATGTGTGTGCATAGCTGGATTAAGACATCTGCTGAACCCATGGCTGTGGGGGCCCCTCAATTATCTCCCTGCATACAAGGGCCCCCAAATGCAGCCACAAAATTTTCCTTCACCTCCTTGGCTGGCTCCTGGACATTTTCACATGATTCAGGCACCACCACATTGAACCCTTGCAAACATATCTTTTTTTCCTCCAGACTTGCCTTTAAGCTGCACTTAATCAGGACTGCTTCAATGAAGCAAGGGATCTGATTGGTTGCAGCAGTCAGGGAAGTAAGTTATGTTTCTTTCTTTTTTTTTTTTTTTTTTTTATAAAGTGCAAGTGAAAAAGCAAGGACCTGATTGGTCCTTGTAAAGCACTTCCTCTGTCAACTGCCTTTAAGAAGTCACGTGTGTAGCAAGCATTACTTCTCTTCTTGTTTTTCAAGATAGGAGCTTGCTTTGTTCTTTTGATTTTCGGAGGATACCAAGCTTTCCAGGATTGATTGTTTGGGACAAGCAAAGGAGCTGTATTTTCAACTGCCCTTGTAAGGGCAATTTTTAAAAGGTCTGAAAAACTGTCCTTTTAAGGGCAAATTAAAAGGGTTGAACTGGTTTGGTCTGTGTGGAGGGGAAGCAAGCAGCAGATCAATCTACAATCATGAAGAGGAAGCACACGACTAGTAAAAGCCTTCTATCAACTGTAGAAAAGGTAAGTTGCTGTTTCTTTTAACTTTATTTTTTTTGGGGGGTGAGGAAACCTAGGGAGATGATTGCAATATTTTTTGTGCAGAGTTCTTGTACTAAGAGGATTGAGGGGGTGAGGGGCTGTGGTTGAAACAGTTTTATTTTACCTTTGTCCAGAATTATTTTTCTAAGAAATTGAAAAAGGGAGGCTTGTCTGTAATAATTAATGTCCAGATTTGGTATAGTCTTTTTAATCAGTCTTGCATAAGAATGCCTATTAATTTATTTTTGCTTTCTCCACAATTGTGCTGAAATATTGGTAGTGGGGGATAGTGGCTGTGAGAATGTTGCAGAATGTACAGATTTTGTTTTAATGTATACCAATGCAAACCCTGTTATGCTAGTATTGTTTTGTTTATACCAGCAATGTTTACAACTATCCCTGATGCTACAGCTGTATTCTATGAAAATGTTTTGCTTTGTCTGGAATTATTGTGCTGAGAGGTTGGGAAGGGGGTTAGGGATCAAGGGCGCCCACAAGCAGGTGCAAGGGTGTGCACTTGCACCCCCTGGAATCGACTGGCCAGGAGATTAATTTACTTTCTAATTTAAAAAAAAAAAATTTAAGGGCATTCTTCTTTAAGAATGCCCTTTGCGTCCAGTCATACAAATGGAACAGGTGCTTGCAACCTGTTTTCATCTTCTCCATACGTGCGACCAATGGTTTACATCTTCACATCCACCTTCACGCATGGAATTTGAATTCTAGAAGCCATTTAGACTTGGGACGAGCGTACAAGTGAAAGGTAGGTGTGTGCTTTTAAGTGTTTAAGAGGTGTACAGTGTGTGTGTGTGTGTGTGTGTGTGTGTGTGTGTGTGTGTGTGTGTGTGTATATTGCTAACTGTCTTTAGGGTCATGCATTCTAACCCGACTGGTCACTGATGTAATCATTCCCTGCTGTAGTAGTGGTACTGTCTGCTGAACTCCATACTTGCAAACCGAGAGGTTATAAACTGCTACACTTATTAACTCTGGGATGTTGGGCAAGTCAAAATTGCAGCTTTTAAAATGTGACACACAGCGTAGTAAATAAAAAACATAGACCCATAAGAAAGATACCTGTCTTGTGAACAAATCCTGAAACAAGTGTTTGATTAAAATTGGTAGCAGTGCATCCTTTGTACAGTAGGAAGTGTTGCAAAATTATAGACATCTCATCTGAATGAGTGTCTTGTCTTAATCCGGTGGGCTAATGCATCACAGTTCAGTAAAAAGTCTGCAGCAAAGAAGTGCTGTACCAAAAGGAATTGCGTCTTACTGATGTAAGCATACTACAAACAGTGCTAAACTGTGTGAAATGCATGCTGAAACTGTACATAGCAGTGTGGTTCTTAATCCTTTAACCAGTAACTAATTAAAACTATACTGCTATGAACTCAGAGAGACCCCATTTCTGCTTCATTCAAGTTTGAAATGTACAAGACTCCTCCTAGTCTTGCTTGAGCCTTGAATTTTTTGCAAAATTGGAATATTTTGCAAAGGCTAACCAGATTAGATAAATAATGGGTGCAACATGTTTCACACTGCAAGTGGGAACGTTTAACAAAGTCTTTAGTTTAGCAGCCTTAGTAAAAAAAAAAGAAGTCTGTATTTCTTTAAGACATATTTGGCAAGAGTATTTTAGCAATGCAGATGAATCGACGTTATTGTTAAACTGAATGTTAAATTTAAAGTGCCTCATTACAAATTATGCCAACACAATTTATTTTTGCAATTTGCTATGAGTGACAGTTGGGAATTTTATGAACATAGCGATAAGGCAGTATTTCCTCAACTTTAGGATCAGTGAACTTTTGGTGCCATTCTATGTGTTAAACGTTTCCTCACATAAAATATATAGGGGATATGGAAAATGCTAAATATATTCAAAGCCCAGTCTCAATATTTATACCTAAACACTACTGTCCTTTTCATAAAGTCACATGCCGTTAGATGGAATCAGTAAACCAAATGCGAGCAGAAGCTGCGGGTCAAAGCCCTCCACTTGTTTGCTCAAGAATCAGGGATATAGCCAAAAATTATAAGAGAAAACATCTACAATGATTGACTGTTTTTTTAATGTTACTCTATTTCATTTCTAAAGTTAACATAACAAGCAAATTTCATATCACCATGCACAATTTTTTTTTGTATTAAGAATAACAGACATAAAACTCAGTTGCTAATATGGAAAGTTGCCCTACTCATAAATCCCATGCTCGCTATTAAGCCATTTTCAAAACGAACTTATAGAACTGATATCATGATAATCATCAGACTCAGAAAATGTCAACCTCGCAGCTACACAGAAAGGTAGGCTGTCATACAAAGGTTTAGTACTTAATACACTACTTGAAAGCCATGTCATCTGTCTGATTTGCAGATGGCCTACAATTTACCACGAAAGCAGGTGTGATTGTAACCATCATATCCATGGGGACCGGGTGACATCTTCTCTTAATAACTGTAAGCAGGAGTCATCACCAACAGAGATTTACAGCAAAGGGGACAACACTTGAAAGAAGATAACACTAAGTTTGGGAAATAGAACATGTACTATCGATCCAAAGCCATGGGGGAAGAAATAAGCCAAAAGGTACCTGTACAGCTCCTAAAATGCACAGTAGGGGTTTAACAGAAAAGTGTTGTTTTATAATAGAAGGCTGTCTCTTTGTGAGCAGCAAATATTGGGTCTGGACAGAACAAGAGTTAAAAGTAAGGGTTGAAGGGAAGTGTTGTGTCCAGGATGAAGGCTGTGGTTCTCAAGCTGAATATGGGATTGAATAACTATGTGTTGAGACTCAGAGATGACGATTCTGTCTGTATCATGCATCTGCAGTTCCTGGCATGTATGTCTACAAATGACCTTTGCCTCTCTTGCTTTCTGCCTGTTCTGCAGAGTGTGTGTGTGTGTGTGTGTGTGTGTGTGTGTGTGTGTGTGTGTGTGTGTGTGTGTGTGTGTGTGTGTGTGTGTGTGTGTGTGTGTGTGTGTGTGATTTGATAAAGCTTTCTCCTCAAAAGAAAGACATACTCATTAGAGATACCAGCTTAGTCTTGGGGAAAAAATGTAATGCATTTTAGTTTTACTTAATTTTTTAGGAGAGACTATCATTTGATATCCAAGAAAATGCTAATGTGGAGTTTTTCTTAATGGCAGAAGCATTCTTGCAGCATAAGCCATTGCTTAAAAATACAGGATGTCTTTATTTTCCGTACATGTGTAGGTTGTCTAAGGAAAATGTTAATGTAGAGTTTGACCTGATAACCAAGACATTGGGCCAGATTCAGGAAGCCTCCGTGTAAGAGTTATAACTCTTACACGGAGGCTGCAGTTAAACGGTGTTATGTCAGCATGTCATGCATATGCATGAGGTGCATGAGGCATGCTGAATCACACTGTAACTCTTACACAGACCGTGTAAGACAGTAGCGGTCCGCTGGCTAAGCCCTGCAAGCTGACACTCGAAGTCTATAATGGCTGAAAGTAAACAGCCATGAGAAAGGCCATGGAAATGTGAATAAACACACTACACAACACATGCCCCCACAGACCAGCAATGTAAAGAGTGAACAGATGTTATAAAATGAAAATAAAAACTGTTTTTTTTAAACCTCAGAAATGTTTGCTACTGTGTGAGGTGTGCTACCAGCGAACTGCAGTTAGCAATCAGTGGAAAAGGATATAAGAACTAAATATGCAAAGTAAGCCAAGAAGTAATAGCAGAGCGGTAGAGTTGTTGGCTTGAGAACAGGCAGGCAAGGTTCGAGCCCACACAACACCCTTTTTTTTTTTGGTAAATAAGCACTAAAAAGGCCCCTGACAGTATTGTACAAATGTAAAAGTATTTCCTTTTGTAAAATGGAATGAAATGGAGCATATATTTCCAAGTCATACAAGAATAAAAATTGTTAGAAATGTACTGAAAGCTAAACTGCAGTGAGAGAGTGCCCATAGCTAAGTAGGC
>NC_056732.1:1416897063-1416912063 GCF_019279795.1 Protopterus annectens
ATGAATATGTGTCTCAGCCACGTATTTCCCTAGTCTTGAGCAGCATTCTAGCCTCACCTAGGATAATACCACAATATAAACAAAAAAATGATTGACTTCAACAATTGCCTTAGTTTCTGGTGTCATTCTAAGCAGATCTAGTTCCTGTCAGCCTAGGATGACATGGTAGATAAACCACACTGCTGTGCCAGAGGTGGTATTCACCATTCACCTCTAGCTTTTTGGTTACTGGCTAAGCACTTGCCTCCCCCATAGTGCCTTGTCCCCTTCACGGTTTTACCACTCTCTCCTCATCTTTCCCAAACATTATACTCCATGCCTCTCCTCATCTTTCCCAAACATTATACTCCGTGTAAGAGACTAAGTAGCCCTCAGTTATTCTCAATATCCAAATTACTTCACTACTCATCTTAAATGTAATGATGCATTCATTATTGCTCTACCACTAACCATCGTATATTATCAACCTCCTTCCTGTCTTTCTAATATTTTCATACTTAAACTGCCTCTTCTTTTCATTATTTAATTGTTAGAAATGGCAGGTAATATTACAATATCTTCTGCAGTGTTGCATTTCTGTCTACAATAAACAACCCAGTATCTTATTCAAATGAATGATCAACACTGTATGTAGCCATGCAAGCTATGCACATGCTCTGTTTCTAAGTGATGTCAAAGGAAGCTACTATAATGTTTTTTCTCTCATGTATGTACATTGTAATATATGTTAACCTTCACAGTCTTTCCGTTTAAATGGTGATAGCCATGCAGTGCAGAACAGTATGTTCACCGTTTTCCTCACTGTAGTGCTATCTCAAAGTTGGTATATTTAATAAGCAGGGGGTGTGAGGGGTGCAGCTGCCCATGTGGGAGGTGCAGGGGGCTTGCCCTCTGGAAAAACATAAAAAAAGTGTTTTTATTTTTTTATTTAAATTTTGAGGTTTCAAAACTATGATTTTATGGTCTTGACCATAAGAAAGTTGACATTATGAAAGTTCAAAATATAGAAGTAGACCCATGTATATCTATCTGTCTTTATACATATATTATATATTAAACAACAAAATAAGAAATAAAAAACAACTAAGGACACCAGTTTTAAGGCAAAACAAAAAGTAAACCCTAGCAGCTCAGCAGAATATTCAAGGGGAATGAATAAAACATTATCCAAGCACATTTATTATAAAACACCAATAAAACATTTAACATAATATTTCAAACTTAATTAATTACATTTTAAGAAAACATAAACTTTCTTTTTTCCCATTATCCCTTCATTTAAATCACAACCTCAAATTATTTTTTATATCTAGAAAATCTATAACTAACAAGTTATTAGGATCACGTACGTGATATGTAGCAAAATGTTCAGCCACAGGATTGCCTTTCCTAGCTATTCTAATATCTCTGAAATCTTCACATATTCTGTCCTTTAATTTTCTTTTACTTTTACCAATGTAAAATAAATTGCTAGGAATTCTACGAAAATAAATAACATACATAGAATCACAAGAATACTGACTGAAAATATCAACCTTAACACCATTAATAGTCTGAAACATATTAGTAACAACCACATAGCAACTTCAATGACCACAAGGAAAAGTTTCAGAATTCACTCATTCTACATAAACAGAATAAAAGGCAGAATTCACAAAATAAATGTGTATCAGCCTAAAACCTAAGGGTTTCCTTTTCTAAAGGCAATTCGTGGTTTCAGAACAATGTTATTTCTTAATGAAAAATAGCGCAATAAAAAATTTCAGTAATTAAAAATTACAACAGGTACAAATATGACTCTGTCATTGTACATGTGGGTGTGAATGACCTGAGACATACCTCACTGGACTACAGGAAAAGAGACATGGAGGAGCTCTCGGATTACGTAGCCCAGGCGGGTACGACCCTAGCCGTGAGCAGCATCCTACCATCACCCAGAATGATACCACAGTACAAGCAGAAAATGATTGATTTCAACAATAGGCTAAGTTTATGGTGTCATTCTAAGGGGATCCAGTATCTATCTGCCTGGGATGACATGATTGACAGACCTCAATGCTTTGCCAGAGATGGCCTGCATCTGTCACCCCTGGGCTTCCGGATACTGGCCAAGGCTCTTGCCATCCCTATAGTGCCTTTTTTAGGTGGTGTTTCAAAGACCAAATTACGACCGTAACAGCTACAAACAAATGCAATCTGAGGGTCATGCTGCTCAGTGCTAGAAGTCTAAATCTCAAAATGCACTCGCTCGAAGCACTCCTTAAAATGGAAAACATTGACATTTGTGTTGTAACAGAAACCTGGTTCAAGACAGCAGAAAGCACACCTGTACTACCAGGCTATAACTCATTCCACAACTTTCGGCTCCAGAACTTGGACTGAAGCTCCAAAGGCAGTGGTGCTTCCATATTCATAAAGCATGTGCACAACTCCAGACTGGTAGCCCAACATGATGCATCAGAGATACTTCAGGTGCAGCTAACATTGGGTAAGACAACGATTCAGGTCGTAGCCTGTTATATGCCCCCAACCATGCCACAAGACACTCACTCCACGTTCCTAAGCACCCTGGAGAATAATAGGGTCCAACCTAACATTCTTATACTGGGTGACTTTGACTACCCTCCATTAACTGGGAAAACTACTCATGTACCAAAACACTTGCCCAACTTTTCCTGGAATTCATGCATTCCAATGCCCTGGATCAGCTCGTTCTTACCCCCACTATATATATATATATATATATATATATATATATATATATATATATGTATATATATTTACACTTTAGAATCTCGAAAAACTGAAATATTGAAATTCAGTTATTAGAGTCCAAAGTGTTGAAACTGCAGTTGCGCGAAACTGCAGAATACTGAATGTGGAAAAGTCGAATCGGCAGTTGTGGTGATTGCCTGTGTTCGTGATGTGTGGTATGGTATGTGGATATAGCTGGAGATTGAGGTAAGTAATGTTTTTGTAAGGGTATTGGGTAGGAATTTTAGTGTGTGTGTGTGAGTGTGTTTGGAGTTTAGGTGTGGTTTAGGGTAAGATTGTGAGTGTGTAAGTTTTGAGAGTGGTGGTATTTGTACATATGTGATATGTGTTTTTGCAAGGGGGGTGTGGAATGTGTAGTGGTGGGTTTTGTTTGTGGTTTTAGTGCAACCTCAGAGTTAGTATATATAAGTAGCGGGGGTGTGGGGGACGCAGACCCCAACATGAGGGGTGCCCCCTTGCTTATATGTAGGGTAGGCATGTGTGTTTATTTTGTTGTGTTTGTGTGTGTTTTGTTTTTTTGTTTTAGAGTTGGCAGGAAGGTGTATGTGTGCTTGTTTGTGTGGTGGAGTGTGTATGCGAAAATATGCGATTTTTAATTTCACGCTTTTGGGGTTTCGGGTTTTTGAGTTTTCGGCTTTATAGTCTCGAGATACTGAAATTCGATATTTCAGTATTTTGGGATTATAAAGTGAAACTATATATATATATATATATATATATATATATATATATATATATATATACTTATATGTATATATTGAGTAACAAAGATGAATAAGCTCAACCAAATAATCAAATAAAGAGGAAATAGATTCCTATTTGGCATTCTGTGCTTGACTTGTGGCTTTGAGCTGCACCGTCCTTCTGGTTTTACAGTTTTTTTTGTTTTTTATTGGTTTTGAAGAAAAAGTACAAAATAAGCAATTCATTGATGATCTAAAAAGTTTTATAGAGAATTGGGAAGCAAAGCAAAAGGAATAGAAATACCACCAAAAAAAAAAAACGAAATAGACACATTTTGGAGAAATATCTATGAAGACCCTGTGGAACATAACAAGGATGCTATATGGATGGAAGAAGTAAAAGAAACAGTAAGAAGTTCAAATGTACACTATATGAAATGGGATGAAGTAATGGCCAGAGAAATTGAAACAAAATTAAGAAAAGGTCCTAAATGGAAAACCACAGGCCCAGATCAAGATTTAGCCTTGAATAAGAGCCATTTTATATGCCCATCCCGACACTGATTCCAACCTGGTTAACAACACAAAAAAATGATAGTCCTGCTTAAGAGTGCACCTAAAAGCTATCCAAAAAACTATAGAACAATAACCTGCCTTCTGACAATGTATAAACTATATACTGGAATTGATGTCAATAGAGTTTATAGTCATTAGAAGAAAACTCAATAATGGCAATAGAACAAAAGAGTAATAAAAGAAAGTCATATGGAACAAAGGCTCATTTGTTGTTAAATAAAGTCATAATGGGGAATGGTAAAATGGGGGAAGAATCTACGTAAGGCATAGATAGACTACAAAAAAAAAAATTGACATCATTTAACATTCATGGGTAAAGGAGTTCTTACAAATGCATAACATGCATCCTACACTGATAAATTACATTACAGTGATTGTGAAACAGTGGCAAACCATTCTGCAGCTAAGCCATGATAAAGGACAAATTTTATCCCAGGGCATATTCCAGGGTGACTCTGTCACTGCTGCTATTTTGTCTTGCCCTTAAACCATTAAGCTGTCAACTTAACAGATTAGGTCATGGTTACAATTTGGCTTCCAGAAAACAACAAAATGTAAAGACTTCAAGTGGTCATATCTTAACTTCTCTAAAGCAAATTTCACACTCCTCAAAACCGAGGTGGAATCCTTCAAAGCCCCTGGGCTTGTGGAAAATACGGCCCAGACCGCAGAATCCTTTACAAATGCATTCTACGAACACCTTCAGGAATGCAATCCCAAATAAAACCAAGACCCAATCCTCCAAAGGCAGACGTCCTGTCTGGTGGACCCCAGCCATAGACAAACTATACAATAGAAGGAGGAAGCTACTACATGATAGAGCAAAATCCCAAAAAGGGAAGTCATCTCTGATTAGTATTAGCAAAAAACTAAGGGCACTCATAAAATCATCTAAGGCCAGCTTCGAGAGAAAAATTGCACAGGACACTAAGGATAATCACAAGGCTTTCTTTAGTTATGTTAGGAACCTGGGTGGGAATTCCCAGATATGCTCAGAATTAGTCCAAAATGACAAAAATACACGAACCCACAGACATTGCCAACATCCTAGCTGACAGGTTCAGCACAAACTTCTCCCCTCCCCACCAAAAGGGCAAATATCTATCCCAGCAGAGTGCTGCTCCCTTGACATCTCAGATGCTCAGGTAAGAGCCGCCCTCTCCAGAGCAAAAAACACAGCATCAATGGGACCAGACGGTGTCCTGGGCTGCGTCCTCCATGAACTCCAAGAAGAGCTAAACCCAAACATAAAACTACTGTTCAATCTCAGCCTTACTACAGGATATGTACCCAAAGAGTGGCGTACAGCAACAGTGGTCCCTCTCCACAAAGGTGGTGCCTCAACGGACCCTGGAAACTATCGCCCCATAAGCCTGACTAGCTTGGTCTGCAAAGCTATGGAAAAGATCATCATGGAACTCATAAATAAAGATATTGGGGACCTACAGACACTGGATCCTACCCAGTTCGGCTTTGTTAAGGGCAGATCCTGCCTCTTAAACCTGGTCGACTTCTTTGAAACAGTCACCAAGACCATTGACGAAGGGAAGGTGGTCCACACAGCCTACCTGGACCTCGCAAAAGCCTTTGATACAATACCCCACTTGGGCATTACATATAAGCTCATCAGCTTAAATATAAACCCCTATGTCACTAGATGGGTTGCAAACTGGCTCAAGGACAGAACCCACATGGTTAGAATTGCTGGAGTCATGTCAGACTCCAAACCAGTTACAAGTGGCATCCCACAAGGCTCAGTCCTGGGACCTCTCTTGTTCAGTATATATTTCTCGGAGGTACAGGCCAACACAGAAGGACTGTGGCTGACCAAGTTCGCAGATGACTGCAAACTGGGCACCATAATCGACTCTCCAGCCGACACAAGCATCCTCCAAAAGGGCCTCATAGAAACAGACAACTGGTGCCAGAGCCATGGCCTCAAGCTAAACGCCAAAAAGTGTATAGTCATCCCCTTTGGCAAAAACAGAGTGCCCACAAATTACCACATAGGTGGTAATCCATTAAGTACAGAAGAAATAATTAGGGACCTGGGGACCCAAGTTGATAGCAATCTCTCATTTGACAACTAAGTGGCTAAAGTGGTTAGAAAAACATTTTATATAGCCCACCTAATCATGAAGGGATTCACATTTAGATTAGGGGAGGTCATCGTGCCTCTTTACTCATCCCTCATCAGGCCCATAATCGAGTACAATGCCCCTTTTGGGATGTACCTTACCAAACACCTGCAGCAACTGGAAAGACCCCAAAAGTACCTCACCAAGAGGATCAAAGGGCTCAAACAGATGCCATATGCTGCCCGGTTAAAGAAACTCCAGCTCTACTCAGTGGCATACCACCTGCTCAGAGGCGACCTGTGCCTGACATATAAAGCCATGTCCAACCCGGAATTAAAGGACATGATGCACCTCAAAAAATCCAAATCCCAACGAGCTACACGCTCGAGAGACTTGAACCTCAGCACTGAAATAAATAGGACATGCTGGAGGGACAGATTCATAACCCAGAGGCTCCCTTCACTCTGGAATAAAATCCCAGTCCAGGTTAGGCAGAGTCCCTCATTGACTCTCTTCAAGAGGAATCTTGATGAGTGGATGGGAGATCGTAGGTTTACCCCAGGTATCACTTCTGTGTCACTGTTAGACAGAGGCACAGTATACTAACCTCGAAAAAGGCATAGCAAAATTAATTTAAAATGGGTGGCGAAAGCCAAACATACTCTGGCTAGGCTTATAAATGCCCTAGGGCAGATAGCCTAGTATGAACCTATGAACCTATGAACCTATAAGAATATCATTTGGTCTTGATAGATGTCCAAAAGCAACCTTTAAAGTAGGAAAACTGCAGCACCAAGAAAATATCAGTCTGGGACAGAAATGTGATATAAAGGAACTTGAGCAGGAGGGATTATATAAATATTTGGGAATTGATGAAGGCTTGGCAATAAAAGATGAACAAATGCAAATAAAACTTAGTAAGGACTATTTTGGAAAGATAAAACTAATACAGAAAACAGCCCTGACATCTAGGAACAAAGTCTAAGCTATAAACCAATTTGCTATTCCTGTTCTAACCTACAGTTTTGGGGTGACTGACTGGCCACAAAAGGTATTGGATCAGTTGAACAAGAAAACAAAAAAAATGTTTTATGCTTATCAAATTATTTATACAAATCATTGTATGCCAAGATTATATATTCCACATTCAGAAGAAGGTATGGGCCTCCTCAAAACTGATTACATGTATAGATCTGCAATAATAGAACTACATACATATTTGCTGACCTCAGAAGGTCCAAATATAGTGAAAGTTTTAAAACATGAGAACAGGTGTAAGATGACTTCCCTGCTTAGTTTAACAGATACATATTGGTGTCAAGTGGGAAATGAAATCAAACCAGAAGTATGCAAAATCCAGGCTGCAACTGAATATGCCAAAACAGAAAGGAAGAATATAAGGAGAAGGATCAGATGAGAAGTTAAGAAATGTGGAAAATTCATAAATATATTTTCAAGTACAAAAAACTCCTTGAACAAATTCATGTCGATCAGGATCTGATGCAGGAATGGTTAAGCAGAGGTGTATTGAAACCAAAAGGTTAATATTGGTGACCTAAGACAGTGGTCTACAAACACTTTGGTTTACAAAGCCCATTGAACACATCAGAGAAACAGATAAATGCAGGTTTCGTAAAACAGAATTAAAAACAGTCACATATCTTGTTGCCTGGTGTGATACACAGAGGGCTTTTATAATGAAAGGCATAATACTGTGGCAAGACTGTTGCACTGGAAACATGAGCCACGACGCATTATAGAAAATGATGAGGTTTATAGCACATGGGATCACCCATTACCAACAGTTCAAAAATAGATGTGAGAAAAAGAGATATAATGATCCATGAAAGAAGACAAAATAGGCATTGATCATTGAAATTGTGACAGCCAGTGATTACAGTGTTTTAAGTACAGAGAGACACAGTCATAAAATACCAAGATTTGCAGGCAGAAATGAAGGAGGGCAATGCCGAAATTTGTACTGTATTTTGCACTTTTAAACTGTATTTTTGCTATATTGCTGATTTTATAAAACTGTTCTTGCTAATTTGTTGCACTTTTTGTCTGCTGTAACATAGACTAGCTTCAGATGTGCTGAATTTGGTTCTGTTTGTTAAACTGATCACTAAACCAGGCTATCTTTTGTTGGAGAGGGCCATCCTGCACCCTTGTGACAAGAGAGTGCAGTTAGGACACATCTCATTGAAGGTTGCTGGCAAAGTGCTCAGTTTTTAGCTTTTTTATTGGTTATGTTGTTTAATTCAGTTTGCTCACTGTTGCTACATAAGCCCCTCTTTTCTGCAGGTTTGTGCTTGTTTTAACACTGCTCCACACAGTTAGGTGATCAGCTACTGCTCTGCTATATTCATCTTTTTACATGTAGCACACTTCCTTGCAACATTGCACCCTGCCATGCAGTGGGGGTAACCACTGGCTGTTATAGACGTGAAAACTTCAGTAGATACATTTTCCCTTAGTAGCTGCCCGTGATCTTTCCGAGAAGTCCTTAAATTGCACTTAGCTGCTCAGAGAGCACCTCAGCTGCGCTTTTGCCCCTTAAACAGTCACAAAACCACCAAATCTACAATAGTCTTTTACCATTTAGAGAACCCCTGCTAGTATAGAACCTTTATAAAGCACCCCATTAGTACAGACCCAGTTTAGAGCACCCAGTTATACCACACCCCTCCATTTTTCCTCCCCACTGTGAAAACAGGATTTAACCTAGCATTATAGATGGTCAGTTTCCCTCCATTTCTGCTACTAGCCTGATAGACACAGGTATCCTGAGACAGTGTAGCAACTGCTGCATGTACACTGACAACCCTCTACTCCTAAATCACCCAAGTACAGTTTGTGAGAGATGCATCTACACTAAGAATCTGGAATCTTTGTTTTCTCATGAACAGAACGGTAACACTAAACAGGTCCCATCTCACATACTACACCTGTACGCAGACCATGTGCTCAAGACATAAAACATCATACTTGGAGGTACTCACCAGAAACCTACCTAAACACCAGAGATCTTCAAAACACAAGCATGCTGCACCTAATGCAGCACCTACAACACTCGAGACACATAAAAACACAAGCACCAGTGTCTCACCAACTAAGCCCCTAAGACAAAGCACATCTAAATCAAATATTTTAGTCATAGGTGGCTCCATTGTGAAACACACAGATGTATTACTCTAAAGGCTGCACAAGGAGAAGGTTATGGTCAGCTGTCTATCAGATGCCAGGATCCGTCAGATCACACATGCACTCAAGTCTCTCAACAACAAGTATTGTTATGACTCCGTCATAGTTCATGTTGGTGTGTATTACTTGAGAGATATCTCACTTGACTATATTAAGAGAGACATGATTGAGCTCTATGAATATGTGTCTCAGGCAGGTATGCCCCTAGCCTTGAGCAGCATTCTACCCTCACCTAGGATGATACCACAATATAAGCAAAAATGATTGACTTCAACAACTGGCTTAGCTTCTGGTGTCATTCTAAAGGGATCCAATTCCTGTCAACCTGTAATGACAAGGTTGATAGTCACACTGTTTTGCCAGAGATGGTCTTCACCATTCACCTCTAGGCTTTCAGTTACTGGCTAAGGCACTTGCCTCCCCCATAGTGCCTTTTTAGGCAAGGTCTCAAGAACAAAATATCTGATGTGAAAATATCACTCACAAATAAACTAAAGGTTATGCTGCTAAACATTAGGAGTTTAAATCAGAAACTGCACTCGCTGGAAGCACTCCTCTCCCTTGATGATGTTGACATCTGTGCAGTCACAGAAACATGGTTCAGGGCTGCAGAGATACCACAGCCTTGCAAGGCTACAATGCCTTCCACACTTTCAGACCACAAAATGAACGTGTGAGAACTAAAGGAGGAGGAGTATCTATCTTCATCAATGAGAAACACACATTTAGACTGGTTAGACAGGAAAACACCATGGAGTTACTCCAAGTTTAACTAACTGTGGGAGAGACCTCCCTTCAGGTCATCATTAGTTATAGGCCCCCCTACAATGAGCCAAGATACCCACTCTGTTTATTTGGACCAGCTGAGTTAATCAAATTCCAACCAAACACTCTAGTCATGGGCGACTTTAACTATCCTTTCATTGACTGGGAAACTTATGAGTACCAACATGCTTACACAAAGGTTCCTGGACTTTGCTAACACTAATGCCCTGGAATAAATAGTATGCAGCCCCACAAGGAGCTCAAATATTCCTGACCTAGTCCTCACCAACATGCTGACCACTGCATCACCACAAGTATAGGGCCCTCACTGGTTAAATCTGATCCCAAATCAGTTACATTTAAAGTAACCACAGCATGTGAACACCTCTTAGGTGAAATCAGGCAAAAAATTTAACCAAAGCTAATTATACCCTCCAAGGGGATGGCATAAATAATTTCCAAGCTACTGTTCCCAGAGATGGCACTGACAACTCTACTAAGGGGTACACAAATGCCCTGTACAAATGGGTCTACTTCACTTGACCTAAAACTCATTTGACTGACTCCCATTTGACTGACACCCAAATGACCTAAATTTCAAATGACTGACAACTCATTTGACAGACTCTCATTTCACCGACAGCTTACAATGCTGAATTTCAACATGCTAAATCTTAAACCATAGACATGCACACTTAAAACACCAATAACTAACTCTTTCTAGAACTTAATAACTGCTTACTTGCCCTCTTAACAGAAACTGGATGATGTGCAACCAAACTAGGTGGGTGGCTATAAACCCCCCCCCAATGTGGGGGGTTTGGCTCCCACCCACCCTAATTATATATACTAACTCCAAGACTGCACTACAGTGGGGAAAAGGGCATATACTTTTAACTTGCTTACAGTACTCTACACTCTGCCACTACTGCTGGTAAGCACAAAACATTTGCCAAATGATGTTAGATACTTCCCATAAAAATGTAAAAACACAAACACTCATTTAGAAACACTACAACATTACTTTCTACATGACTATCGGTATTCTGACAATCAGCACTGTAAGTTCCAGTAATTCTTATTATCACAAGCTAGTAACAGTTGAAGGGAAACCCAAAACAAGTATACCCCCCGTTTTCTCTATACTTCTGTGCAGGACTAGCTTAGTCCTGTATGGAAGCGGCTGTTTAGGAGCAGAATGGCAGCACATCAGGCATATGAATGAAGGTGTACTGCCTGAGCTCCTAAACGGACATGGAGCGTGTACGAGTACAGGGGGTGTGTCTGATAGCAGAGCTGTTAGAATATACATCCCCCTGCAAGCAAGAACAACAGGTTAGCAATAAGAATGAGCAAGACTGCTCATAGGTGTCCACATACCCCCAGCAACATCCCTCAAGTTTATAAGAGCAATAGTTAAAATAGAAAATATAAACAAGCTATTTTTTTTTATGAAAGATATAAAATTTAACCATAGGTGCACGGGTTTTCCCATTGCTTAGCTATGTTTATTGCAGCTTAAATGGCACAAGAGGGTAAAAATCAAGATATATGCAACTGAAGCAGTACTGCAGTAGTGTAGTGGGCAGAGCATTTTCCTTACAAGCAGTAATTCTAAGTTCAAGTATCACTCCAGTCCTTTCCATTTTCCATGTCAAATCACTTTATGAACAATATTTTTTGTTGCATAACCTACTAAATAACATATATTTGTGAACTGGTATACTGCATTAAATGCAGATGTGAGGTGTCATTGTCATAATGTTGTAAAATCCACAGATAATCATAAGTACCTCATACAGTATATGTACACATGAATCAGGGATACAAATCAAAGGTACAATGTGTAATGAATGATAAATCCATAGAGTTTCCAAATCCACCACCTTTGCAAGAACCATTTTAGATTACTGTCTAAATTAGTGCGGGGGTAAGCAGGAGTAAGCACTATTAAGCAAGAGTAAGAATATTTAAGCAGTAGTAAGCGGGTTAAATCCCATTTGCACAGGGGTAAGCAATGCACACACGGTTTAAGCAATACTGAAGCTAACTCTCTGTAAGCATATTTAACCAGAGGTTAGCATTGATTATCTTTGCGCAAACCAGCACAAACCTGCTTACAATTGCTTAAAGTGCCTTAATCACTCTGTATGCAACAACCACTGTTCTGGCTAGAAACAAAATCAACAGCCTTTGTAAGTCTTGAACCCAGGACTCTGTACACTATAGTCACAGTAGTTAACCACTAAGCCACCATAGCAGTACAGAAGGTTGAGGTATCATCAGACAGATCCTCACTATGGGAAAATCAAAGTGATCATGTGAAAGGAATCTATATATACAGTTTTATGTAATATAACCTACTACATAACATAAATATGTGAACTGGAGTACTGCATTAAGCCCAGATGTGAGTTGTCATTGTAATAAAGTGTTGAAATCCCCTAATAAACACAAGGACCCCATACAGTGTATGTACACATGAATCATGGATACCAAACACATAAATAACATGTAATGAATAATAAATCAATGCCAAACAGCAAATAGTATGCAAATAAAAAATTAAGCAACGCTAAGCATTGCACAACCCAGCTTAGTAGGTGTAAGCAATGTGTAGGCCAGCTAAATCAGTTTGCCCATTGGTATACCCCTTTAAGCAATGCCAACGCTAGGTAAACAGGTTTGCACATAGCTTAGCATTTTCAAAACTGTCCAGTCATTGCAAAGTGTGGGACATCGGCCCTATTTAAACCCAACAGGTGGGAATACATCTCATAACTGGTTGCAGCTTCCTCCTGTAGACACTATGACTGGTATGAAAGAGGGTGTGTGCGTTTGGATGCAGCACTGGGGCATCCAGGAGTTCAGAGTCATGGCAGGGAGTCCTTATGAAATACCATGACCAGAGACTGCTGCATGGCCAGTACCAGGGTTCTCAATAAAAAGTGGAAGCCTGACACCATCTCGCCCGCGACCTCACCAGTGCCACTGGAATACCCTGAACTGGTGAGCAGGTCAGGCAGCACTATACCAACCTGAAGCGTAGAAAGGGGGATCTCTTGGATCAGTGGATCCAAGAAGCTAGAAGAACAGGGGATGTCCCAGCCATGTGTAAGTATCAGTCCACTACCTGTTTAATAATTGCCAGCTCATGTATATTCTGGATAGGTATGGCTAAATATTCCTATTATGTCTTTCACAGTGGCAGATAAGCGGGCTGCAAACCAGGAAACCCATGCCTGTAGATTACAGCGGCTGCGACACGAGGCAGGTTAGTAATACTCTTGCATTTACTGTCGTAGGAAATAAATCTAAAGGTAGTCGAAAGTTAATCACCTGTATAAAACTTGTATTGTTTAAGGCATGTACTGCATACACCAGAGAATATGTCAGGAAGAGTCTCATATAGGTTGTATTAAATAAAAGCATAATAGCCTGACCATAAAGGTCTAACTGCTGGACTGCATGTGTTTACTCTGGTATCATATGGTAATGTAGAGTTGCAATCTCTTAATAGTACTGTTGTATTAACCACTGTTACCCACACTGTGCTACATAAATAAAATGTGTAGGAATGACTGTATATGACTGCTGTAATCACAAGAGGTCATATAGTACAATAGCTAGGCAACATAATCCCAATAGCACACTCAACTGAGATGTGAACTGTTGTGTTTTTAGCACACACAGCCATGGTTTGAATCCTGGGAGTGGGAGTAGGCTGTATGCAGAATCATACCCCACAACTGTACAGATATGTCCAGAATGTCTAGTTAATTGGCCCATATCCGCTGCCTGTCACCATGTCCCCCTGGAAAATCAGTGGGATGATCCCAGACATTTAGGCAGCAAATAAGAATTACAACTGATTGTCAGATATCTATAAGAACAAACCTGTCACTCTAGCAGCTCCCAAAATGTTATGAGAGTAATAAGCCAAGTTTGTCCCATCTCAACCCCCATGTTGTGAAGCTGTGACAAGAGTGTGTGCACTAACAGAGTGAGATGTATGTGTATAATACTAATGTGGAATCTGGTAATATGTGTGGCAACATTTAGGCAGTGCTAACAAACATTGCTCTCACAGGTCTATCAGATACAAAAACTGTGGCTAGAAATAAAAGATTGATATCCTGTACTGGTACTGTTTACTCTGGTATTGTATGTCACTGTTAGTGTTGCAGTTGCTCTGAATAATAAGGTATTACTCATCACTGTCACCCACACTGTGCTACATAATAAAATTGTCTAGGAAATCCTGTATAAGAATGTTGTAATTACAAGGTCAGATTGTAAAACCACAGGAGACATACACAGAAATCAGAGAAGAGATACACAGCAATATCTATATAGCAAACCAGCTGTGATGGACACCGTTTTATTTTTAGCAGACACAGTCATGGTTCGAATCCTGGGAATGGTAGTAAGCTGTATGCAGAATCATATCCCACAAGTATACAGAATTGTGCAGAATGTCCAGTTAAAAAGCCCATATCTATCGGATGTTACCCTGTCCCCTGGCATATCAGTGTGCTAATCTCTGGCATGTAGGCAGCATTTCATGTCATAACTGACTGTCAGGCCTGTACATATTTGGAAAATGTCAATGAAAACAAACCTGTCATTGTACAACTCACCAAAGGTTTAAGAGGGCAATAGTCAAAATATGTCCCGGTTCACCTGCATGTGGTCAAGACATGCCCAGAGTGTGTGCAATAAGAGATCGACAGGTATGTGCATAACAGCAACCTGGAATCAGGGAATATGTTTAGGAATGGTTAGGTAGTGTTAACAAACAATACCTCCACAGGTATACCAGGTAAAATGTGTATACTGCAGGTAAAACTCAGTTTATGTATATAGTTGTGTACATCCATACCACTGTCCAAACTAAGGCCATAGGGTAGTGTACTAAT
>NC_056732.1:1416919858-1417049858 GCF_019279795.1 Protopterus annectens
ATCATGTATTACTATGTAACAAGTTGTTAAAGAAACAAACCCTTATATTCAAAAAGACTTCTTTCTTTATACTTTACAATTGTTTTGCAGTAAAAACATTTCATTTTTGCGTGTATTTAAAAAAATCAAGTTCAGTATAATGCATTTTGTGCGTATGTTCTTAGAAGTGAATATGTCATTTCTCTGAGAGGTTTTCTTTCTTTGCAAACGGTCTTACGGACAAATATCACAATTCTCCCAGTACTGTGTATATAATACATGTATATATATAGAATGCATAATGTATTTTATGCAAGTGATTTAAAAATGAAAATATCATTTCTCCGAGAGGTTTTCTTTCTCCACAAGAGATCCTTAGGACAATTATCACAATTTTCCCAGTGCTGCGTGTATAGTGCCCTGACTACAGTAGTAAAAATATCTTTGTAATTAATAAATAAATATAAAATCTTTATAATAAATCATTAGATGTCATTAATTTATCATAATAACAAAAGAATTACTAAATTCTTTGTATTGATACATAGTCTTATAAAATTCATAGGTTAATTTAAAAACTTTTATTTTAAATACCTTCTTTAAAATTAGTGTTTTTTACTGTTTCGATTAAACTGTAACTAGATGTAAGGAACCAAATAATACAATAAATAATTAACTAATTAATAAATTTTAATAAATTTGTATGTTCAACAATTAGAGTAAACCACTTTTGTGTCGATCAAATTGTTAGTACTTTTAATATATCAAATTTCATACCATTATTTATTATTTATAATGTTTAATGTCTAATACATTGTCGATACACCAAAGATGTGTGTACAATAGTAATATCGTTCAAGCTGATCGTGTGTAAGAACTTTAAGCAAGTAAAGACTAAAATGTATAACAGTTTGACTATCCAAGCAACAGTTATAATCTATCTATGAGTGCTGTGTTGTGGTTCCAGCACGTCAATGAAGTGTTTTGCAGTATTCTAGTTGTAGATTTTTGAATACACCATGAGGAAACGGCATATGCTCAATAAGTATGCTGAATATATATTCTACAATTGATTACTGTGTTGTTAGCACTTATACAATGTTCAAAAGAGTATATAAATATTTATATATTAAAACGATTTATAGTTTATACGTCAAATTCCATAACATTATTCCTTAATTATGATATTTTACGTCTAATACTTTATCAATACACCAAGAATCTATATACAGTGGTAATATCAAATGAATTAATCATATAAAAATATTAAACAAGTTATAACTGAAGTGTATAAAAGTTTGACTATACAAGCAACTAATATAAAGTGTCTGTGAATGTCGTGTTGTGTTACCAATCACGGCAATCAAGTATGTTACAATGTTCTAATTGTTATTACTTGGAAACATCATGGAGAAAATGGCATATACTCCATAAGTATGCTGGATACATATTCTAAAGTTGATATTGTGTTATTAGCTCCTTTACGGTATTCAAAAAAGTGTATGACAATATGCATGTATATTATAACCAGTGAGACAAACTAGTATGTATTCCATACATATTTTTTATTCATATTTTTTGTTTATTATTTTTGTTTTTTATATATGCAAATGTGTTTTCCAACATAAAAAAAAGCTTAACTAGTTTTTATTAAATACCCCTCCATGGGTATAGTATAATGTTATACCTAAATCGTCCGGCTGACATATTCACTTCTAAGAACATACGCACAAAATGCATTATACTGAACTTGATTTTTTTAAATACACGCAAAAATGAAATGTTTTTACTGCAAAACAATTGTAAAGTATAAAGAAAGAAGTCTTTTTGAATATAAGGGTTTGTTTCTTTAACAACTTGTTACATAGTAATACATTTGATTGGTCAGTGCATGATGAGCAAACTATTTGAATCTGTTGTATCTAGTATGAACTGTTTGTCTGATGAAGTCTGGATACTAATCCAGACGAAAAGTGCTTCACATTTTATTGTTTTTACCATTCGCTATTTTGAATTAAACGCTGTGGATTTACCATTCCTTTTTGGTTCGTTTCTGTGTTTTTGGACATTACTGAAATGTGTGTAGTTTCACAGCAAACATGCACAGCATGCATTATGCGTAGGTGTGTTACACGTGTACATGGCCTACACCTTAACTATGACATGCACTTTTTATTTGCCATAATAAATGTAGAACACACTCACCAGCATGTGTCCGCTGCCTTGCTGTCACACCAGAGGGACCTACATGGATATGAGACAGTTTGTCAGTGTCGACAACTGTGGCATTGCTACTGTGGGTTTGCAATCTTACAGTAGTACAACAGTTTACATTCACAGGCCTACAGATTATTTTCCAAATGATCAGTATTGCACAACAACAGGCTCCACATCTTCTGACTACACAGTACATATCTCACATATGCATGATCTACCAATAGAGGTGACAGTAGTCTACAGATATGCCATGTAACCTGCACGCTCCATGTGTTCTTGCTGGGTGGCCCCAACCTCCATCAAGGTAAATGTCTGCTGTTGTTGTTGTTGGGCAGGTGCCACCAGGCTCAGGAGCAGCTCCTCCACCACCTGTTGCAAGCTGTTGTCTACGGACATCAGAAGCATGCTGTCGGACATGTCTAACTAAATCACTGCAGTGATGGCGTACCTGCTCATATGTCCGGTTATGCATGCCTATGTCATTTACCCTCCGGACAACATCTTGCCACAGTGCAGTATGCTCATGCTGGTCTTGGCTGGTTCTCAAGAATAGTAGGCTGTAGTGCTAAATCAGACAGCTGGTAATAATGTCATCTTCAGCACTACTGTAGCTAGCATTACGATGGTGGGCCATGATCCCTGGAAGACAAAGAAAAAAATATGTCTGAGTAAGTCATATGGCACACTTAACATTATACAGTACAGATATCACTGAAATGCCATATATTGCAACCTATTAGCTGACTGAGATTAAACACTTTCAATACCACTTATCAGTGCTCACCCCACAACTGCTTGAAAGTGCCTGGCACGCTCTATATAATAAACCATGTTCTGCACAGCAACAAAATAAAATCACTATATAAGACTATACAACAGTACATGGCACACTGTATGTGACACAATGCACCACCTAGCCACAGAAGGTATAGATCAAGCGAATGCATAAAGAAATATGTCATCCATCGCAATGTTTGTAAAGTCCAGTTACAGTATTACCATTATACCACACAACTTGCTGATGGCAAACCCATGGCCAAAATATGTGCACAATTGTGGATATAGGCGGCATACTGCTGTAGTAAACTATAAATGTTTCTAGATATGCAGTTATATCTTGTGACACACATATGACAGAGGACATGTTACAGGCATACCCACACACACACATCAGACATAATTACAAGACACAAAGTTATGGCAACCCAGATAAGCTTTACGTGTGTACCATACAATACTGTGTGTCAGTACTTACAAAACCTTAAGCCTGAGGAATGTAATCTGTGAGGACTACAGGGACCACACAAAACAGTGGTTCCAATCAATGTGGACATACACCATACATTGCTGTTTAGGCCTACAGCTTCAAGTAGTACTACAGTTCATACAAGATTTGGATTCAACATCAGTACCAATCAATAAGCATACATGTAGTGTTTTAGCCTCCAATGACACACCCCAGTTAACACCAAGGGACTACATCAGACTGTATGCCATAGTGCTTTATCTGCCTAGCAATAGCATACACAGCTTTTGCTGGGATCAAAGCAAGGACACATAATACCATGACAGAAACAGTTTCCCCACTAAGCTATCCCACAAATACACATCTTTGACACATTCACCAACACATTGACCATCACACTCAGTCAACTTTACATAGAATCTATTGCAACAAGTAGATGTGGGTGTGTATGACTATATATGACTCTCTCTCTGTATATATATATATATATATATATATATATATATATATATATATATATATATATATATACATATACACATCCATTGGTGTACATATACATATACATATAGGCACATATACAGTCCACCTTTCATGGTGGGAATATCAATTATACAAATGATGTGAGGTATACAGTAATGTTATAATATCGCACAGTCTTGTGAGAAATACATTGAAAGTGTTCTCAGCCCAGGTTGCTTTAGCAGGCCTCACTGGCTGCAACATTGCAAACTGAAGAAAACACACACAGTGTTTAACCATCACATGTCATATACCAGCACTGTATGCTGTCTTATTTGTCAGACACTAAAACCTACATACAAATATGCAGATAACAACCTTCACCAACATATATATGTCCACCCTTCACAAACAGTTGCAATATGTCCCTTGCTCTATGCACATATACAGATGTTAATATATATGACACATATATATCTCTCCGTATGTGTGTGCCATACACACACAAGGTCCACATTGTTGTAAGTTCCTCGACCTCACAGCTGAACTGTTGGGCCTTGCTGCAACATGAACAGGTGTCACATGTGAACACACAGTAACATTAGAGGGGGTATATATAGCTACAAATGATAGATTAGCATACTAGCCTGGTACAGCAGTTGCCAATGCTAAGCTAAAGTTTAATATGACTATCATGCATGTGTTACTCTGTCACAACCATGTTTATATAAATGTTTGTGCTAATCCCCCAAATAGCCATTGTCCACACTACTGTACAGAACACAGATAACATGGATCAGATGTATGACATTTAATGCTGAGCTACATATTTCACAGTTATGTCCTACTGCACACAGCTACACACTGAATTGTCCATGGCAGTAGTTAAGCAGGACATCTGTGCATAGATACGTACTGCTGCCACATATGAATGGTTCACATTATGTAGAGTACTCTTCAAAAACATCTACTACATGCCAGTAAATACATATCTGTTACATACCTTTCCTTTGTATGAGTTGGTATTATTTATTTTCCGTTTTCCTTTTGCTTTTCACTCTCTCTCTCTCTCTCTGTCTCTGTCTCTCTCCCACTCTCTCAGTCTCTGCAATAGAGTGATTGAGTTTGTGGGCAGCAATTACCGCCTGCTTTTATAGGTATTTGCACACGTGCATGTGATGGCCTCTGCACCAATTGGTGGCCACCATTTGCTAATTGCATGCAGCCTGCTGTGTGGTAATTGCAGTAATCACTGTCATAACAACCCAATGCTATAAATTGCTAACTCAGGTAGGCGTAGCCCTTTCAGCTTTCCAAAATGGGGATCATGCTTGTTTGCTGTGGATATCTTTGTTTAAGTCAGAAGGTTGGTATAGTTCTTATATCTGAAGCCAGGGGTGTAGCCAGTGATTTGAATGTTGTACTCAGACCTGAATGTTGCTGCTTCCAGTACACACTTGTCAGTGTAGAATTGTACTCACCCCTCCAAATGCTAACACAAGACACATGGGAGTATGTACTTTCTTTTCTAATTATACAATTAACTGCCATACAAAAGTAGTTATTGAGATGTATTCTTCTGGCACATGAACTGTTTGTGAACTGCTATACTGTGAATATTAATTTACTCACTTCTGAATAGTTTGTGCTTTTTTAGTGTTGACATTAGCACAGGCTGCTCAAGAAAACTGGACAAATTTCAGTACTGAGTATGCCTACCTACATCCTTGGTAGACCCTGAACACACAGGTATATTGTACATTTGGGTAGGGGTGCAGAAGTACAGAGAGCATTATGTATTATTGAGTGAATTTTATCTTGCTGGACTTAAAGGGTTGCTGTGTACCTGTTAGTTTATCAAGGCAAGTAGTCTGTCTGCGTAGCTCCCTGTGAACTGTGAACCTATCCAGATGGTAGCCACAGGTTAGCCTGTTATTCTTTGTCTGTGCACCACACCAGTCTTTTCAGCACTGGAACAATGGCATTGTCACAGTTGGTTGCTAGCAGTATATGGCTACATCCTTTGGTATTTCAGTGTTGTACTCCTACATAAGGGTATGCTTCTGGAACTCCTTCCAAAGCTATTTGCACAGTGTGTAACAGCAGAAAAGCTGATATGCCTGTGTGTTTCTGCCTCTGCCAGGCCTCTCAAACACTCAGATACATATTTGAACAGACTCAGGGAAAAGTAGGTAAAAGTGAGGTACACCTTTAAAATATTAGAGACATTAAGTTGAGACTTTGAGAGAACCAGAGCTTATGGATTAATACACCTTTTCTGAAGTACAAGCAGTGTCTAACTCTTACTTATTGTCATTATTCATTAAGTGTAATTCCCCACCTTTCTGCCTAACTTCAGTACTTTTCAGAGGGATTCAGACGGACGCAGCTAGAATTTGTTTCAAAATCAGGGACATCCCTGAAAATTAGTTACAGTTGGGAAGTATGGCTTCTGCCCTAATCAGATATGCCAGTGTTTGTCCTGCTATGATACTGTGTGGGGGTTGTAAAGTGCTGCTGTAACCTTATTTCCTGCTGGAATGGCTGGTTCTCTTTTCACAGTCATGTAATGCAATTCCACAACAACTGCTGGTAAAGATCCACAGAACAAGATTTGTGTTATGGCATTCCTATTTTTCCTTTACATTCACTCATTCTGATGCATGGTATATTTATTTCAGCACCAACTTGTTGTATGTCTACCGTGTCTTAGTGGTACTTCACGTAGGCTAGTGTGTACAAGGTCTGGGGTTCAAGACTGACAGAGGTGTTTTATTTTGCTGCTGAGCAGAACAAGGGCCCTGACATACAGAGTGACTAAGGCACTTTTAAGCAGTTGTAAGTGGGTTTGCGTGGGTTTGCGTGATGCTTAGCAATGCTTAGCTAAGTGCAAAAAAGCACAAACTCACACAAACCCGCTAACTACTGCTTAATAGTGCTTACTCCCACTAACCCCTGTGCTCATTTCTTTGAAAGAAAAGAAAATGGGGAGATAGGAAAGTGGTGAAAATGAGGCACAAAGAGGGAAAGACAGTAGAGAAGACAGCTCGGGATGTGCAGGACGGGTGTAGGGATGGTCCATAGCTGCCCATTTCTTTAACAGCAACAGCTGTGCATATGCAATACATTTGGAGGGAAATATGAAACCTTCAACCCCTGTGAGAGGAGTGTGGACAACAAAGTATGTTGTACTGCCAATTAAATATCAGTTTATGTGTCCAGCGGACATGTGTGCAAAATGGGCAGCTATGTATGGGGCGTAATTTTTTTTTGGGAGCAGATTGCCCTTTTTTTCAGGTGAGAGTGGAATGTGGGGTAGGGGAAGTAGGTATATTTGGAGAGGTAGGTTGGGGAGGTAAACAGACAAGACAAACAAGATGCATACAGGGGTGGAATATGACACATGTGGTAGGTGAACACCATTGATGGGGAAGGATGTTTGGAAATCGCAAGCCGATGAGCCCACAGATGGCAACAGTGGAACTGAGATCCCCACCCATGGGCAGTCACCACTGCACCTTCACAGCCCAGAGGGTGGCTGTGCTGGGGGCTGTGTAGGAGGGGCAGGCTCACCCATGAGTTGCGTCACTCGTGCCTCAAGCTGGCATAGAGAATCAGTGACAGAATGCTCAATCTCCCTACTCACCACAGCCCGGATCATTCGGAGGGTGATAGGTGGCCCTCCTCCGCCCACGCTTGCATAGGGGGGATGAGCCCCATCCCCTGCAGCGCTTCCACCTGAAGGTGGCACAGGGCCAATGGAGGTGGAGGTTCCAGGCTGGGCACTGGATCTGCTGGTGCCAGGTGCCATCGCCAGCTGAGGTGGGACAGGTGAGTCCGCTGGGACCGGCCTTCCCATACGTTCTATATTTAGGAGGATTTAATGAAAATATGGGTTAGTAACGGTCAACAGCATTCCCAATTAGTTATAACAGCATGCAGAAGTATTCCCATTAACCCAACACACCAGAGTTCCAACAGTTGAACAGCAAGCATGACACATGCATATATAGAACAACAGTAGACATTGCAACAGCATGCAGGTTTAATTGATGGCAACAGGCCACCAATATTGTGGTATCTGAACAGGGCACATACATCAAAATAAATGCAGATATTTATAAACCAATAGGACATATGTCCCAACAAATGTTTTGAGATTAGACATACCCATTGAGGTGTGGAATTGCATTTTTTATGCACATACAGTAGGGTGGAAAATGATAGCTCCATTAACAACTTATATACCCTTCTAGTTTACACTACATTCCTATTAACTGCAGTTATATGTCCCCTACATGTATTATTACACTACCCAATTGTCCTTAAATTGTGAAATGGGTTTTGCTAGATCTTTATATACATGGGCTGTATCTGACATACAAACTGTCCAGGATGCAGATGTTACTGCTACATATTTTGTGAGTTGCTCAGACACACTACTGATGAGATGGTACACTGACAGTTCTACTTTCCTATACTTATCTAGATATGTTTAGGTGAAATTATCAGTTATATGTTAACAGCTCCCTACATTTCTGCCAGCACAATGACATTTCTGGGGAACACAATACCAAGCTACTCATGTGCCAGATTAGTCTGTACATGCTGGGCATGAACCAGCAGTTGAAGACTGTAAATATGCTTAAAAGCTACTGGCAATCCTTTCATCCACTTTATATGGGCCTACCCAACTATGTGTTAACAGCGCTTAATACAACAGTACTATTTCTATAATGCAAGAGTACAACATATCAAAGAAAATGGCACAGACACACTCCAGGAATTATACCTTTATTAAAGACTTAAAACACTTTTCTAGAGGCTCTCTCATTTATTTTATATAACAGTACATGCAGATTAATTATTAGAGAATTATTATACCTTTATTTATTGTGTTAAAATACTTTTTTTCAGGCTCTGTCATTTATTTTACAGAACAGTACAAGCAGAATAATTACTAACCTGCCTGGTGGCACAGCCATAGCAGCCTATCTGCATAGGCTTGCTGATTCGCAGCAAGGACATCTGCAGCTGTGAAGTAAATGAAGTGATATTGAGACATGACTATCCATAGTATACACTAGAATAGCAATTCTTACATACTTAATTCCATGGCTACTTAGTAGTGGGTAATTTTCCATCTCATGGACCTCCTGGATCCTCTGGTCCAGTTGATCCACCTTGCATCTCTTCAGGTCTGCGTGGTGGTGTCTGACCTGCTCACCAGTCCGAGGGACACCTGTGGCACTGGTGAGTTCATGAGCTAGATGGTCCCAGGCTTCCGCTTTGCATTGGGTGCCCTGGTACTGGCCCCACAGGAGTCTATCCTCATGATTATGAACAAGGAGCCAAACCATTACTTCTGACTTTTCAATGCCCCAATGTTGCGCTCAAAAATGAGAGCCCTTTCCAGCACCGGCCATTGCTGCCTGCAGATGAGAGCTACAACCAGTTATGGCAAATATTCCCATCTATGGAGCTTAAATATGCATCATTTCCCACACTTATTTGTGATTGGCCAGTTTTGAAAAAACTCAGCTGAAGGCACACCTGCTTAGCAATGGGTAAACTTCCATTAATGTGTATGTGTGTGTTGAAAGTGCATGCTTATGAAAAGCTGTCATGGCTTAGTGGTTCAGTACTGTGATTATGCTGCACAGTATCCCGGGTTTGAGGCCTGTTATTGCTTTTTATTTTACTACTGGCCAGACCGGCTAGGAGGTGTGGCTGTGTTTAGCCGACTTTGCTCAACTTTGCCCGACATTGCTCTACGTTGCTCGTCGTTGCCCACCATTGCACTGGTTAGCGCGGTGCGCAGCTATGCGCAAACATATTCTATTTGCACTAGTTTGCGCGATGCACAGCTGCGCAAAGCTATTGCACTAGTTAACACAGTGCTCAGCTACGAGCAATTATATTTAAATATGCTTAATACTGGTAAACGTTGCTTAGCAGTGCTTCACATTGCTTAAGATATGTTACTTGTGCATCCATCAGTATGCATAACCATTTCACCTTCCTATTTATATATATATATATATATATATATATATATATATATATATATATATATATAATTCGTTCACTACTACCTAGGCCATTTCAATGCTTTTTACTAAAATTTAAATGATAAATGTCAGGAATTATTTTTATATACAGATTTCCAACAGAAAATAGAAAGGGGAGTGGTGGGACTTGAACCGGGAATGCCTCCTCTTTGTGCGAAGGCTCTACCACTACGCTATTGCTATTTTGCTTAATTTGCATATATGTTTCTTATTATCCTCTTCAATCTCTAAACTGCTAACTGTAGCTAAGCAATGGGCAATCCCGCGCAAATACGCGCAAATACGGGCAGCTATATCAGGAATAATAAAAAAATAAATAAATAAAAGTTTTAAATTTTATAATTGTACAGGGGTTTATAATGTGGGGGAGTGTAGTGTTGGGTATGTACACATTTGAGCGGACTCGCTCATGTCAGTTGACATCTCTCGATTGAGACACTTGCAAGGGTGTGGATTTTTGGACTGCTCGGCAGTCCGACATGCTCCCTGCATTCGTGCACACTCTGTGTTAGCTTTAGAGTTGAGGCAGCGCTCATTAATATGCATGGCGTGCTGCTGTCTTACTCTTAGACTGGCGTTTCATTGTAAGACTAATCTAGTCTTACATGAAGGATTAGTGAATCCTGGGGATAGAGTATATTTTAGTACATTTATTAAAACTGTATTTGCCTTAATATTGCTACAACTCAAGTGCTCTAGGTTGCACTGCATCTGAATTGTTTTAGTGTGTTTTAGCTGCTTTTCTGTATATATAGACTTTTCTGTATATGTAGACTAGCTACTTATTCTACTGTATTACTGCCTCTTAAATCGTTTTTCAGTTGTGCACTTGCCTTGCTTCATTTAAAAAGTTTTAAATAGCTAATTTTGTAGAGTTTTAATTGCATTTACTGTTTAGGGCTACACACTCAAGTGCGTTAGCCTTTTCTGTGTTTATTTACTGTATTATCGCATTGTTTAGCCTGTTTTAACCAAAAAAAAAAGTACTATCTTGTTTGCTTGTTTCCCGCCTTTCCTAGCTAGTATAGTCCAGATTGCAGGCTTTGCTGGTTTCAGGACTTTATTTTCTGCATTCAGAGTTATCCAGACCTTGCTATGGTAGAGGGAAGTCCTATCGCTTACCAGTGGGAGTAGTGAGCATTCTACTGCCTATCTAACACTAGAAGAGTGATTTCCAGCTCTGAAATTGGGCTGATTTGTATCCCTTTCAACTTTTTGGCTTAAAAACGCATTTGCGCATTTTTTGCATTGTGCAGCACTGCGGAGCTACAGTTAAACTATTCCAGGCACCAGAAAGTCTGCTCTTCAAATTTTCCCTTAGAACTAGCTGGTTTCTCAGTTGTAGCACTAAAATCTGAACCCCTGTGACTAGCACTCAGCAGTAGCACTAAAATCTGAACCCCTGTGACTACCACTTGTTCTAGAACCTGCTGGAAAGCACCAGGAAGCCTTAAACTGTTATAAGCACTCAAGTCTCCTTGTTAATAAGGAGAAATTAATCATAGGCACTAAACACCCTATAATTGCAAAGTACCTCGCAAAGGTAAGGGAAAACAGCTATTACATTTTACAAAAAAAGCAATTAAACAGGCATGTCCAAGGCCAGCTTCCAATGATTTCTCCTGTCCACCTGGTGAATCTGGGCATACTGTGGCAATGCAGCAACTGCCTCATATACACAGACAAGCCTCTCCTCCTACCACCTAACACTACAACCTGTGAGAGATGCACTTACATAGCCAAACTGGAAGCAAAGCTCTCTCCAGCCAAGATTGTGCTAGACAGTCAAGAGGAGAAGGTTAACACTTGCACTGCACTTCAAGCAACACATAGCCCTTCAAAACCCACACCATCAACACCCACACATAGCAACACTAAACCCACATATGCGGAGGCCCTTAATATTAACCTGCCCAAGCAACAAGGACATCCGAAGCTGAAACGCAACAAACACCAGTCACAACCAAAGTGACATATAACTCACAACACCAGTGTACCATCCAACAACAGCCCCTAAGGCAAGACAACGTACTCAACACTTTAGTCATAGGTGACTCTATAGTCAGGCACACTGACATCCCACTCACCAGGCTGAGCAAGGAGAAAATTACAGTCAGCTGCCTGTTGGGTGCCAGGATCTGCCACATAACACATGCACTCAAGTCACTCCATAACAAGTACAAATACGACTCTGTCATTGTCCATGTTGGAGTGAATGACTTGAGACGTACCTCCCTGGACTACATGAAAAGAGACATGGAAGAGCTCTCAGATAAAGTGGCCCAGGCAGGTATGACCCTAGCCCTGAGTAGCATCCTGCCTTCACCCAGAATTATACCACAGTATAAGGACAAAATGAGTGACTTCAACAATTGGCTAAGCTTCTGGTGTCATTCAAAAGGGATCCAGTATCTGTCTGCCTTGGACAACATAATCAACAAACCCTGATGCTTTGCTAGAGATGGTCTGCACCTGTCACCCCTGAGATTCAGGTTACTGGCTAAAGCTCTTGCCACCCCTAAAGTGCCTTTTTTAGGCAAGGTTCAAAGGACAATACCACCACCATAACAGATACAAGCATACAAAATCTGAAGGTAATGCTACTCAATGCTAGAAGTCTAAACCTCAAAATGCACTCTCTCGAGGCACTCCTAAAAATGGAGAACATTGATATCTATGCAGTAACTGAGACCTGGTTCAAGACTCCAGAGAGAACCCCTGCAATACCAGGCTGCAACTCTTACCACACTTTTCAGTCACTAAACCAAGACCAAAACACTAAAGGTGGAGGAGTGTCCATCTTCACCAAGGATATTCACACCTCCGGGCTAGTTGCCCAACACAATGCATCTGAAATTCTCCAGGTGCCACTAACACTAGGTAAGACTGCAATCCAAATTGTAGCTTGCTACAGACCCCCCACCATGCCCCAAGATTCTCACTACACCTTTCTAAACATACTGGAAAATATTACGATACAACCAAACACCCTAATACTGGGTGATTTCAACTACACTGCCATTAACTGGGAAAACTACTCGGGTACCAACACCTTTTCCCAACGGTTCTTGGAATTCAAAAATGCCAATGCCTTGGCTCAACTAATCCATTGTCCCACTAGGGGCTCTAATATCCTAGACCTGGTCATTACCAACATGTGAGATAGATGCCCCACACCAGTAGTCACCCCCCTCATTGGTCAGGTCTTACCATAAGCAAATCACCCTTGACATCCACAACCCACCCACACCCCCAGTAAGGAAACCTCCGTAAAAAACTTCTCCAAAGCCAACTTCATGCTACTCAAGTCAGAAGTGACAAACTTCATGACACCCATGCAGACAGGAGCTGAAAGTTCGACTGCTGAATCCTATACTCAGGCACCGTATGAGCACATCCACTTGTGCATGAATTGTGCCATCCCAAATAGAGCCAAGATGCTCTCCTCCAAAAAAAAGAAATCCAATCTGGTGGTGCCCGGCCATAAACAAACTATACAACAGAAGATAGAAACTGTTGCAGAAAAGAGGAAAATCCCAGGATCTAAAAAACTCACTTACCAGCCTCAGTAAGAAGCTGAGATCCCTCATAAAATCTTCCAAAGCTAGTTACGAAAATAAAATTGCCAAAGATTCCAAAGACAACCACAAGGCAAGAATCTAAATGGCAATGCTCAAATCTGCTCTGAGCTGCAACAGAATGGCATTAAATATACTAATCCCAAGGATATTGCCAATGTCCTGGCAGATCAATTTGATGCCAACTTCAACCGCATCTCACCCACTAAAGGGCCCATCTCCGAACCAAAAGATTGCCAAATTCTGGTAATTATGGCCACACAGTAGAAACCACACTCTCCATAGCTAAGAATACAGCATCCATGGGACCAGATGACATCCCAGGCTGTGTACTACATGAACTACAAAATGAACTGGCACTTCACCTAAGTGTCATGTTTAATCATAGCCTCACCTCAGGCTCTGTGCCCACTGAGTGGCACACAGCTACAGTTATCCCACTCCACAAGGGGTGATCCACCTTGGATCCCAGGAACTACAGTCCCATCAGTCTGATGAGCCTGATCTGCAAGGGCATGGAACACATTATCATGGAACTTATAAACAAAGACATTGGCAACCTTCAAACACTGGACCCCACCCAGTTTGGGTTTGTGAAGGGCCGATCATGTCTCCTGAACTTGATTGGCTTCTTCAAATCAGTCTCCAGAGCTGTGGACAAGAATAAGGCAGTCCACACAGCCTATATGGACCTCGCCAAGGCCTTCAACACCATCCCCCACTCTGGAATCATAGATAAATATACTAAGCTGGGCATAAAACCCTATGTCACTCAATGGGTTGCCAACAGGCTTACTGACAGAACCCAGATTGTAAAAGTAGCTGACTCCAAATCCAGTTCCAGACAAGTGATGAGTGGAGTACTTCAGGGTTCAGTCCTGGGACCACTCTTGTTTGGCATCTACTTCACTGCAAACTGGGAGCCATTATTGAATCCCCAAATTATGTGGATATTCTACAAAAGGGCCTTGCAGAAACAGATGCTTGGTGGCAAAGCCATGGGCTCAAGCTTAATGCCAAAAAATGTATAGTTATCCCCTTTGGGAAAACTCATGTACCCATTAATTACCACATAGGTGGCAGCACACTAAACACCAAAAGTGTGATGAGAGACTTAGGGACACAGGTGGACAGTGGTCACAATTTCAATAACCACATCGCCACAACAGTTAGGAAATCCTTCTATGTGGCACACCTCATTACTAAGGGCTTTTCATCCAGAAAAAAGGAGGTCATTGTCCAACTGTACTCATCCCTCATTAGACCCATTATAGAGTACAACACCCCATTTGGTATGCCCAAGCCATCTGCAACAACTGGAAAGGCCGCAGAAATACTTCACTAAAAGAATCAAAGACCTAAAGCAGATGCCCTATGCTGACCATCTAAAAAAACTCCAGCTATACTATGTGGCATATCGTCTACTCAGAGGCAATCTCTGCTTAACATCCAAGGCCATGTCAATCCCTGAGCTTTTGGACATGCTCCACTTAAAGAAATCCCAATCCTTCAGAGCCATATGCTCCAGGGATCTAAACCTTGTCATCACAATGAACAAAACATGCTGGAGGGATAGGTTCCTGACCCAGAGACTCCCCATACTCTGGAATAGACTGCCCATACATGTCAAGCAGAGCTCTTCTTTGGCCCTCTTCAAAAGGAACCCTGACGACTGGATGGGAGATAGGAAATTCACCCCAGGGATCACGTCATTCGCCCTGCTAGACAGGGGTCCAGGGAAATAAATATTGTGGGAAGAAATATCTAGGGAATTGTTATGGCTAGGCTTGTATAGGCCCTAGGGTTGATAGCCTAGTACCAACCTATGAACCTATACTTTCTCCTTTAATTGTACTCCATTATGTTTTTACCAGTCCACTGACTTCCTTCCTAAAGTTTATTTCTCTTCTTGTGTTACCACTTTCAATTCTTGTCCAGTATTTTTCCAGAGCTGCACTCCTGCATTCTGGCTTATTTTTTCTCATTATTTTGCTGATCTGTGGGGTTGGGGTAACCTTTGGACTTTACATTTCAATGTCTATAGAAGCCTCCTTATATTACACAATTGTTCAAACAGTCAAGGCAATTCTTTACTATCACCATTAGTCAGGTCAAGATGATACTGGACTAATTATTTTATTAAAACTGTGTCTTAGAGCAACAAAATCAAGACTTGCATCTACTAGCCCAGAGGCCTTTTAAACTGCATTGTTCTTTTACGTATCTCTCTCAGCAGATTTGCAGCTATTTAAGTTGTCACTGATTGTTTTTTCTGTCTCTTTGTCAAGTTTCCAATCTCCTTCATATGTCCTCACTAACACTCAGGCTCACTCTACTTTCTGCCCTACCCGTAATTCCCAACCACACCCTCTTAATCTACATTAATACTACCATAGCACCACCCACATAGTCCTCAAATCAATACCATCAGTTCCCTCCAAAAGAAAAACAATCAGTAGAATTTTTCCCAATAGTAACACCCACTCTAGTTCACCACCCAAGACTCTCTCTCTCAAACTGTCTTTATCCTTGCCCCCTATAACTATCAAATTACAGCTCTACAACTAACCTATTAGCCTCCTTAGATTTTCTAATCATAATTTACAACAAAGATAAAACCAAAATTAAATAAAACACCCCAAACTCAGATTATTTTACTGTTTCTCCTCACTCTACTAGCCTTCATCGCCAGTTATCAAATCCACCTCCTTCAAATACTTAGGACTTCAATTAGTCCTCATAAAGAATTTCAACATCTACCCAGCCTGTCTTTCTCCATAACACCCTATCTCTACAAACAAACCATATCTGAGTTATTTATCTATAAATAAATCAAAACCAAGTATCCAAATTTATGATTAAAAAACAAACAAAGACCAAAATATAACTGGCCATGTCCTTCCCTCTGTAAAATATCAATTCAAAAAATTAGCGGAGATCTTCACCCCAACCCAGGTCTCACTGTTCATAAAATCATCACTTCCAACCCTAAAATAAACCAGTCACCTAATACATCACAACAAAAAAACAGAACCCAAACTCACCTTACTAAATAAGGACCACAGAAATATGGACAATAAAATCCATGACATAAATGCTTATCTTGCCACATACACTCCTGATGTAATCATAGCTACTGAAACTTGGGTAAAAGTAGAAATAAAGGATAATGAGACCCCCCCCCAGGATACAATATACTCAGGAATGACAGACAAAACAAGAGTGCAGGTGGTGAAGCAATCGTCTATAAAAATTCCCTAACCACCACCTTAGTCCCACAGAAAATACCCAGGAAACAAGGCAAAAGCAATTAAAACACCACCAAAAAAGAAGAAATAGATACATTTTGGAGAAATATCTAAGATCTTCAGGAACATAGCAAAGATGCTGAATAGATAGAAGTAAAAGAAAGAATAAGAAATTAAAATGTGCAAGATATGAAATGGGATGCAGTAATGTCCAGAGGATTGAAACAAAGTTAAGAAAAACTCCTAATTGGAAAACTCCAGGCCCAGATGCAGTACCTAACTTCTGCCTAAAAGCATTAACATCTTTACATGAAGATTTAGCCATGAATAAGAACTTTTTATATGTGCATTCTGAACAGACACCAACCTGGCTAATAATAGGAAAAACAATACTCCTATTTAAGAGTGAACCTGCAAGTTATGCTAAAAACTATAGACCAATAACTTCCCTTCCAATGATGTATAAACTATACACTGAAATTGATGCTGACAAAGTTTATAATCATTTAGAAGAAAACTCAATCATGGAAATAGAACAAAAGGGTAACAAAAGAAAGTCATATAGAACAAAGGATTGTTTGTTGTTAAACAAAGTCAAAATGGAGAACTGTAAAAAGGGGAAAAATCTAAATATGACATGGATAGACTACAAAAAAGCATTTGACAGTATTCCACATTCATGGATTAAAGAGTGCTTAAAAATGTATAAGATACACCCTACACTGATTGAGTACATTATAGTGACCAGTAAACTGTGTGAATCTACTTTACAGTTAAGGCATGATAAAGGACACATTATTATTCCAGGGATAAAAATTCAAAGGAGAATATTTCAGGTTGACTCTTTGTCCTGCTGCTCTTTTGTCTTGCCCTTAACCCATTAAGCCATCTACTTAACAGATTAGGTCATGGCTACAGTTTGGCTCCCAGAAAACAACAAAGTGTAAAGACTTCTCATCTTGTTTTTGTGGATGATCTAAAACTGTGTAGTTCATCAGATGAGGAATCGAAAGCACAATTGCAAGTGGGCAAAACATTTTCAGAAGATACAAGAATGTCATTTGGTCTTGATAATGTGCAACAGCTATCTTTAAAGCAGGAAAGCTGCAGCACCAAGAAAACATCAGCCTGGTACAGGAAAATGATATAAAACAAATTGAGCAACAGGGAGTGTATAAATATTTTGGGACTGATAAAGAATCAAAATAAAACATGAACAAATGCAAAACTTAGTATGAAATATTTTAGAAGACTAAAATTAATACTGAAAACAGCGTTGACATATAGGAGCAAAGTCCAAGCTAGCAACCAATTTGCTCTTCCTGTTCTATCTTAAAGTTTTGGAGTGACTGATTGGCCCCAAAAGGTGTTAGATCAGTTGAAGGAAAACAAGAAGGATGCTTCATGCTTATCAGATGGTTTAGAAAAATCAGTGCATACCAACATTATATATTCCCCATTCCAAAGGAGGTATGGGCCTCCCCGAAACTGATTACATGTATAGATCTGCAATAGTGGGGCTGCATATATATATCTGCTGACCTCAAAGAACCCAAATGTAGTGAAAATTTAAAAACACGAGGAGAATAAATCTAAGATGACGACCCTGCTTAGTTTAGCAGAAGCATATCAGTGTCAAATAGGAATGGAAATCAAACCAGAAGTAGGTAAAAATCAGGCAGCAAGTGAATTTGCAAAAAAAAACAAAAGAAAGTATATAAGGTGAAGGATCAGATAATCAGGTAAGAAATGTGGAAAATGCATAAATATAGTTGCAAGTATAGAAAACTCTTGGAACAACCTTATGTTGATTAGGAATGAATGCAGGAATGGTTAAAGAGAGGTGAATTTAAACCAAAAGATGAAAGATTAATATTGGCAGTCCAAGATAGTGGACTATTTAGACATTGGTTTACAAGTCCTTTAAACAACTGGGAGAAACTGAGAAATTTAGGTTTTATGAAACAGCATTGGAAAGTGTCACACGTCTTGTTGCTGGTTGTGACATACTAATGGCAGAAGGACTGTATACTGAAAGGCATAATAATGTGGCAAGACTGTTGCATTGGGGATTGTGCCAACATTATAATACTGTAGTAGATTAAAACACTGGAAACATGAGCCACAAAGCATTCTAGAAAATGATGAAGTTTATATCACATGGGATCACCCATTACCAACAGTTCAAAAAATAAATGCGAGAAAACCAGATATAGTAATCCATGAAAAGAAGACAAAAGTAGCATTGATCATCGGAATTGATACATCCAGTGACTACAGTGTCTTACATACAGAGAGACACAAAGTCATAAAATACCAGGATTTGCAGGGAGAAATGAGGGCAGTAAGGAAGGAGGATAGCTAGACATTTCTAATAGTAGTAGGAGCAACAGGCCTCATAAAAAAAGAAATTTACAATCGTACTTAGATATGTTATAAATACATGTAACTCCATATGAATTACAGAAGGAGTCAATACTGGGTGCATTGCAGGTGCTGTGAGGAGCACTTCTGGCTAATATCAAAGACTGAAACAATACTAATTTCATGAACTTTAATCATACTTTGACTTAGAAATGCGGTCCATTCCCATCATGGTATTAGACTTGGAGAAATTAAAAAGGGAAATACCCGAATTTAACAATGCTGAACTTGTAATAACTCTCCTAAAATCAACAATAGGAAAACTATATGTTCAACAGCAATGTATATACCACCAGGGAATAACACTGATACTGCTGAAAGCATCCTATATTGGATATCCCAAAAAATAACCATGAAACTATAATATTGGAGACATAAATATAGACTGGCAACTCATAAACTCCACTACCCCAAATGAATCCATAAACTTGTACAACTTCAAATAATTAATAACCACACCTACTAGAATCAATAAATCTTCAGAGAGACATTTGATATTAGACTGGATTCTTACAAACAAACCAGACAGACTAACAAAAGTAGGCTGCCTCTCAGCTAGCATAAGTGACCACATACCAATATATGCCATTAGAACTCACCATAACCTAGATAAACATATTAGCTATAATCAAATATGAAATACAACCATTTTCAGCAAAGATATTTTCAATGAAACACTAAAGCAATAAAACTGGAATGTACTTAGAACAATGCCTCTAAATCCAGCTATCACCAGTACATAATAAGACGATATTTTACTTTACTGGCTCACCAGATGCGCAGTAGCAAGCACCGCCCAAACCCTGCCTGCGGTGTTTGATGTTACGGTTAAGCACTGAATATTCAAGCAGACAGTAATAAATATTTATTATGTATTGTAATTACACTGTCAGAACCAGGTTGCTCATTTCTGATAAATGCCATTTTAATTGTTGAATACACAATATTCATCTAATACTCATGCCTGACAAAGTGTTTTTTGACTCAGCTATCACCCTTTCCAGAATCAAGTCACCTTTTATCTGTTCTGTGGTAGATTTCTAGATATGGCAAATAACAGATCTAATATACAAGATCATGTCTCCTTCTCTATGCAAGTTAGTTGACGTTTATTGCAGAAGTAAGTGTATGTATTTTTAACAGTATACAGGAATACAATAGCAAAGTTAGGTTAGTGCAGTAATGCAGATTGCTCTGCTTGCTAAACTCTATATCCAATATTTCCAGAGTAATAGAAACTGCACAACAGCTTTAATGTGATTCAAAAACATTCCCAGCCTCTTCTATTAACAAAAAAAAAGAAAGAAAAATAAGACTAAATTAAACGGACAGAAATAAGGCTGCTACTCAGAAACAAACAGTTGAGTTTCCAAGAACACATGCCTGTTACAAAATATATCCTTATGTTAAATTACCATAAAGGCTGTTTGCTTGTTAAATCTGCTATACCTCACACTAACAATGAGAATTCTTAACACAGCCCAAACCTTTGACTAACATATAGACATTCAAATCAATGCATCTATCTGCCTTTGGTAACTACATGGTTTGAATCAAAACACAACCAAGCCACAAAATAAGCAAAGGTTTCCTAATACCCTCCTACACTCTCTCAAATGTCCAGCACATTGCTTGCACTTGCAAAAGTACAGCTGTGTTTAGTTTTAAGTCCTCAGAATTTAACCTTGTCCAAATACCAAATGCCAGTGAGTTGTAACAGTTTTGGTAATTCTGCCTTCTTCATTGTGGAACCACAGCTGGAGAAACAGCTTCTTTCTGTTAGGTATATACACATAGCAGACCAGCTTTCAAGTGTACCCTTAATCCTCACTTGCAAGCAAGCCAACTACAGTGGCAGTGAAGGTCAGGATACAACCAACCTGCTGTATCCTACTACTGCAGAAAAAGCAACAACATGTTTTCACCTCGCTTATACTTGAAATTCAATGTGCCACAAAAGCTAAATTTGCTGTAAATTCCACAGAGATAACCGATCACAGTTAATAATAATAATAATAATAATAACACACGTATACCCTACTTATTAATTATTTTAACACGTTAACAAGTTAAAGGGGTTTTCACCTGTCAGATGTAAACTTTTGGATAACTTATCTGCAAACACATATATGTATGTATGTATATATATATATATATATATATATATATATATATATATATATATAGATAGATAGATATATGAAACAGTGGCATTGTGAGGTGTTTTGTGTTTAACATTACATTGCTTTTCTGGTGTCATAGCATAGTTTAACACATGCATTGTATGCATGATGTCACCGGCTAATATGCCTCATTTCATATGCAGGTTTGCTCGTCAATCATCCACGACATGCCCATTCCTGCAAGAAACTCCGGGTGAGCCAGTAAAGTAAAATATCACCCATAATAACATAATAACATAATAAAAGAGTAAACACCATGGCTGACAAAAGAACAAAAAAATCATGATAAATAGGGATAAAGCCTAGAAAAAATGGTACAAAAATAGAACTTAAAATGCCTTCCACTGGTTTAGACATCTTAGAAACCTTGCAAAACTCCATGTAAAACAGGATAAGCAAAGATACTATACCAACCTACAAGACAAACATAAAAAAAAACTAAAACGTTTTTTGGTCATCACTAAATAAATGAATCCATACTGAGAAGACAACAACTCCCTCTCCAAAAAACAGACAATATGACAGACTCTGTCACAACATGGTTTAATGCCTACTTTATACAATCAATATTATCTCTCTCAGACACCAATAAATTTGCCCCACACACCCCTGTACAATCAAAACCACCCACAGCTCTTCAGCTTTTAGCCTGGTACCTACCTTCCTCATAATGAAGTTGTTCCTTAAACTAAATACTACCTCTGCAGCTGTACACTAGCTACCATCAGACTACCTAAAAATAGCTGCAGAAGTCAAAGCCTTGCCTGTGTTCATAATAATTGATAGGTCCATAGCAGAAACATATGTCCCATCACTGTGGAAAAAATCCTACATCATACCACTGCACAGAGTTTAATAACTACATACCAATAGCGATTCTCTCCCCCTGCATCCATATGCAGCTGATGCAGTACCTAACCTCAAATAACCTGCTCTCAGAAACACAACATGGCTTTATGCCCCAACAAAACACCACTACTGCTCTACTACATTTTTCCAGTGTAATAAACCAACATAGAAATGATGGTCTGCTTGTGTCCACCATGTTCTTAGACTTGTCAAAGGCATTTGATGCTGTTGCACACCAGCAACTGCTTGCTTGACTCTATTCAATAAGACTTTCACAATACTCCTTATTGGGGTTTCCTAGTTACCTATCTGGAAGGCAGCAAGTCATTACATGGCAACAAACCTACTCATCCTTTCAAACAGGTACTACAGGTATCCTTCATGGCTCTATTCTGGATCCTCTCCTATTTAATATATTTATTAATGACCTTCACACTTCCAGTCATCATGCTAGTTTAGTTCAGTATGCAGATGACTCAATATTAATATGTGCGGCCGCAACAATAAGCTCCAAGACATTACCCAAAAATCTTTCTCCTCTTTAGAATCCTAGCTCAAGCAATCAAACCTTCTACTCAACCCCAAGAAAATTAAGTTAATGCTTTTTACCTCAAAATGTTGCCAAAATCAAAAGCAATATTTTACCCTAAAGTCAGCAAATAATACTGTCATTGAAACTGCAACTCACAGTAAAATTTTAAACATTATAATAGATGGCAATCTCAAATATGATCAGCATATACTGGACACCGTTAAATCTACACACCAGAGACTAGGCTTCCTTTATAGGATCAATGGATTCCTCACAGATACTGCAAGAAAAGCTCTAGCCCCCACCTGCTTATTGCCAACTCTCCTATACCCTGATCCTATCAAAATAAACTTAAACAATACTCAAAGAAAGAAACTTGCCACCTGCTACAATAAAATAGCTAACTTTGTCACCAGTCTCCCTCATAGGACTCACCATTGTCATAGCTTAAAGCAATTAAACTGGCTTGAACGACAGAAATTATTTACAAAACTACAGCATACAAACTCATTCATCATCCAGAAAATGCCCTGCATTACAGAATCTATTACTGCCCTACTGCCCAGCAAGGGACAAATTCTTATTATGTACAAATAAATTGAACAACATTGCAGGAGACTCTACTCCCAATACGTTGTTAAACTTTGGAATAGTATCACCACACAAATAGAACTCTCCGACGAACTCAATAGTTTTTAAACCACTGCTTAAACAACATCTTAACCAATCCTGGTCCTGCACATGCTTATCACAATGTTAAGACTTTGTGTTTACCGTATGATACTCTCCAAATATTCTCCTTAAACAGAATACTCTCAACCACACACTGAAATGACAAAACAATTTTTATGCTTAACTACTGCCTGTATAATAACAATACCAGAAATGTGGAAAAAACAACAAAAGTTCAGATAAAACTCTACAGATTTAGAAGTCCCACTTGGGAATGAAAGCACCTAACTGTCTGTAATAAATCTGGATTTGTTGGATTCTTGTTTCTTTGATTGCTGCTTGCATAATTCAGTAAGCTGCACGTGAGCTTTCTCTTTAATAACATTGACTTCTGTAAAATCTTAGAATATATAAATATAACTACAGTTTGTGCATAAATGTAAATAGAAATTTAACTGCTCTTGCTTAACTGGAACTTAGTATAATGCAATGTAAGCAAATGGAGCTTTTCTCCCCAGGCCTCCACTGAAAATGGATATTACCCAGTCGGACTTTCTTGGTAAACAAAGATAAATAAATAAATATTTTCTCATGTATGCTTTATTTGTATACTATTCCTGTGATATCATGTCAGGTTGGTTGCAGGTCTTGAAATAATGCAGAGGAAGCCATCCTTAGTAATAAAAATGAAATGCAAACATATCTGTTCTCTACTCTACGAGTACAACATGGCAGTGTGGATGGTGAGGAGGTAGTTCCTAACCCCATGCTATTCTTACTTCAGTTTGTTCCAGAATGTTGTCACCCAGTTTTCAAAGACTGGGACAATAGAGTACAATAAACTCCACTGATATATTAAGATAAAGTTCTGACTGTGACACAGACATTTCAAGTTCAGTTAGCAGCTTAGGTCCCTATTAGAATGCGTAATGTGTGTGTATATGGGGAGCTCTCCAGAAGGAGGGATACAGGGATGTCTGATGATACACACTGTTGGATGTTGTCGGGGTTAACAAGAGGTCATGAAGATGGATATGCTGGGCTGCATGTGGGTGAGGTCCCAGATAAAGGTTATGTCACCAGGTATATGGCAAAATTCTCTTTTAGTTTGCTATTGCAAATCTACATACAAAGGAATGGTTGTATCTATTATGTTCATGGGTTCATAGGTTTGTACTAGGCTAATGGCCCTGGAGCCTTTACAAGCCTAGCCCATAGGAGTACCCTGGCATCATGCCACCCGACTTTAATTCCCAGTGCCTCTGTCAAGTAGAGCCAATGGAGTGATCCCCGGGGTGAATTTTCTATTTCCTACCCACTCATCAAGATTTCTGTTGAAAAGGGACAGTGAGGTGCTCTGTTTGACATGTATGGGAAGTTTATTCCATAGCATGGGCAGTCTCTGGGTTATGAGCCTGTACTTCCAGCATGTTCTGTTGATTGTGGTAATGATGTTGAGGTCTCTGGAGAGTGTGATGCGGAGGGAATTGGAATTTTTTTAGATGTAGCATTTCTAACAGAGCTGGGTCAGTCATGGCTTTGTAAGTCAAGCAGAGACTGCCTCTAAGTAGGCAATATGAGACAGAGAATAGTTGGTGTTTTTTTGAGGCGGTCCATATAGGACAAGTGTTTAAGACCTAGGATCCTCTTTGTGTGGTACTTTTGTGGCCTCTCCAGTTGTTGCAGGTGTCTAGTGAGGTACATGCCAAATGGGGCATTGTACTCCATGATTGCCTAATCAGGGAAGATTAGAAGGAGGCAATGACCTCTTTATTCCTGGATGCAAAACCCTTAGTAATGAGATGTGCCACATAGAAGGACTTTCTGACCACAGTGGCAATGTGGTGCTCAACAGAGAGGTTGCTGTTAATCTGTGTTCCTAGATCTCTTATAACACCTTCTGTGTTCAGTGGACTACCATCAATGTGGTAATTCATGAGAACAAGGTTTTTCCCAAAGGGGATGACGACACATTTTTGGCATTGGGTTTAAGGCCATGCTTCTGACACCAGTCGGTTTGAGTGAGGCCTTTCTGTAGGATGTCAATATCACTTAGGGAGTTAATAATAGCTCCCTACTTGCAATTGTCTGTGAACTTTGTCAGCCAGAGTCCCTTCGTGTTGGCCTGGACTTCGGGGAAGTAGATACCAAATAGGAGAGGAGCCAGGACTGAGCCCTGTTGGACTCCACTTGTGACTGGTCTGCAGTCTGAGTCAGCTACTTTCACACTGTGGGTTCTATCTGTGAGCCAGTTTGCAATGCACCTAGTGATATAGGGGTTGATGCCTAGCTTAGTGAGGTTTTCTATGATTTCTGAGTTGGGAATGGTAACAGTGGCCTTGGCCAGATCAAGGTAGGCTGTATGAACCACCTTGCCTTCATCCACAACTCTGATGACTGACTCAAAGAAGTCAACTAAGTTGAGCAGGCATGATCTACCCTTCACAAAACCAAACTATGTGGGATCCAGAGTTTGGAGATTCCCTATATCCTTGTTTATTAGGTCCATGATGATGTGTTTCACAGCTTTGCATATCAGACTTGTCAGGCTAATGGGGTGATAGTTCCTAGGGTCTGTAGTCGCTCCTCCTTTGTGGAATGGGATGACTGTAGCAGTGCGCCATTTGGTAGGGACAAAGCCTGAGGTGAGGATGTGATTGAACATTGCACACAGGTGAGGTGACAGTTCACTTTGTAGTTCATGTAGAACATGGTCAGGGATATTGTCAAGTTTCATAGAAGCTGTATACTTGGCCTTGGACAGTGATGTCTTAAACTTTGCAGCAGTAATACTGGGTGCCTGGCAATCTACTGGTATTGTGATTGGTCCTTTGGGGGAGGGATAAAGTTGGCACTAAATCTGTTGGCCAGTATATTGGCAATATCTGTTGCCTTGGTATAGGAGGTACCATTGTGCAGTAGCTCAGTGAAAATCTGAGTGTTACCGTGGAAAGTCTTTACATAACTATAGAAGACCTTATGGTTGTCTTTCCTATCTGCTGCAATTCTGTTTTCATAGCTAACTTTAGAGGATTTGATGAGGGATATCAACTTTTTGTTGAGGCTGATAAGGGAGTTTTTTCAGTCTTGGGGCATCACTTTATTCTGCATCAGTTTCATCCTTTTTTGTAGAGTTTGTTTATGGCAGGGGACCACCAGATTGGCTTCTTTTTTTGGAGGAGAACATCTTGATTCGATTGGGTGTGGCGAGATCCATGCATTTGTGTACGTGTTTATACAGTGCATTGGTGTATGATTCGGCAGTCATTGAACTATTCTCCATTTGCATGGGTGCTGTGAAGTTAACTACCTCTGTTTTTAGGAGCCAAAGTTTAGCTTAGGAAAAGTTTTTCATGGTGGTTACCTTTGCGAGGGGGGTGGGGGGTGGTAGAGATGTCGATTTCCAAGGTGATTAGTTTGTGGTCAGATCTAACCAGGGAGGAGTTGACTATTGGTGTAGAGCAACATTCACCCATGTTATTAATGACCAGGTCAAGGATGTTGCTACCTCTAGTGGGGGTAAGAACGAGCTGGCCCAGGGCATTGGAATTAATGAATTCCAGGAAACGCTGGACAAGTGTATTGGTACATGAGTAGTTTTTCCAGTTAATGGAGAGGTAGTTGAAGTTGCCCAGTATGAGAGTGTTAGGTTGGACCCCAATATTCTCCAGTGTGCTTGGGAATGTGGGGTGTGAGTCTTGGGACATGGTTGGAGACCTATAGCAGGCTACGACCTGAATCGCTGTTACCCAATGTTAGCTGCACCTGAATTATCTCTCATACATTATGTTGGGCTATCAGTCTGGAGGTGTCCACATCCTTTATGAATATGAAAACACCACTGCTTTTGGAGCTTCGATCCAAGTTCTGGGGCCAAAAGGTGTGGAATGAGTTATAGCCTGGTTGTGCAGGGGTGCTTTCTGCTGCCTTGAACCATGTCTTTCTTATAGCACAAATGTCGATGTTCTCCATTTTAAGGAGTGCTCCGAGTGAGTACATTTTGAGATTTAGACTTCTAGCATTGAGCAGCATGACCCTCAGATTGCACTTGTTTGTAGCTGTTACGATGGTAATTTGGTGTTTGGAACACTGTCTAAAAAAGGCACTATAGGGCTGGCAAGAGCCTTGGCCAGTATCCGGAAGACCAGGGGTGACAGATGCAGGTCATCTCTGGCAAAGCATTGAGGTCTGTCAAGTCATATCATCCCAGGCAGACAGATACTGGATCCCTTTAGCATGACACCAGAAACTTAGCCAGTTGTTGAAATCAATATTTTCTGCTTGTACTGTGGTATCATTCTTGGTGATGGTAGGATGCTGCTCAGGGCTATGGTCATACCCACCCGGGCTACATAATCCAAAAGCTCCTCCATGTCACTTTTCATGTAATCCAGGGAGCTACATCTCAGGTCATTCACACCCACATGTACAATGACAAAGTCATATTTGTATCTGTTGTTGAGAGACATGAGTGCATGTTTTATGTGGCAGATCCTGGCACCTGACAGACAGCTGACTGTTACTTTCTCCTTATTCAGTCTAGTGAGTGGGACATCAGTGTTCCTCACTATCGAGTCACCTATGACTAATGTGCTGGGCATGCTGTTTTGCCTTAGGGGCTTTGGTTGAGTGGCACACTGTTTAGGAGAGTTATGTGCTTCATGATTAGTATTGTGTTGTGGTGGTTTTGTGAGTTTCTGCCTTGGAGGTCTCAGCTGCTTGTGTAGATTTTTATTGAAAGCCTCCGCAAAGTTCTTTGTGTTTTTTGTGTTTTTATGTGAAGGCAGTGCTGGTGTGTGTGTTCTGGAGGGCTATGTGTTCCATGTGGTGTGGTGCAAGTGTTGACCTTCTCTTCCTGACCAGCTATTCTGGTCTTGGCTGGAGAGTGCATGGCTTCCAATTTGGATATATAAGTGCCTCTCTCTGAGTGTTGGGAGGTAAGAGGAGATAGTTGGTGGTGTACATGAGGCAGTTGCTGCATTGCCTCAGGATACCCAAGTTCACCAGGTTAATAGGAGAAAGTACAGGGAACTAACCTTTAAACATGCCTGGAGGGGTGGGCATTAATAATAAGTACTGGAGTTGTTTCCTTGTAGAATGCTGACAATAATTGCTGCAATAAATCTGGTAAAGTGCTAGACTAATAAGCTAGTAAAAGTGCAGGAGAGGAGAGAACTAGCAGATCTAAGGGAAAAATTGAAGAGCAGACTTTGGCACCACTCAGAAGCTCACAAACAGTCCTGGATTCAGCAAATCTATATCTGGACTAGACTCGTTACAGGAAAGGTGGGAAACAAGCACAGACACATGCTTTTAAACCAGAAAGTAGAAAGAGATGGAAAAACAACCCAAACAGCCAATAAACTACAATTTCTGGGCCAGAAACAACTCTTCTTGTGGTAGATAGGCTACCTAGTCCTTACCACTCCCACTGATAAGCTAGAAGGCTTCTTTCCAACACAGAAAGAATTGGGGTCTCAGAAGATTACAAACCATCCTGGATACAGCAAACCTGTATCTGGACTAGACTAACTACAGGAAAGGTGGGAAACAACCACAAACATGGGCTTTTGAACCAGAAAGTTGAAAGAGATGGAAAAAACTGCCCAAACAGCCAATAAAGTACAATTTCTGGACCAAAAACCACTCCTGTTTTGGTAGATAGGTTACCTAGTGCTTACCACTCTCATTGATAAGCTAGAAGGCTTGCCTCCAACTCAGAAAGTCTTGGGGGGCTCAGAAGCTTACAAACAGTCCTGGATACAGCAAATCTGTATCTGGACTAGACTAGTTTCAGGAAAGGCAGGAAACAAGCTTAGCATTTTTTTTACAGAAAAGCAGCTAAAACGGCACTAAAACAATTCAAGTGCAGTGCAAGCTAGCACAGTTGAGTGTGTAGCAATATTAATACAAATACAGTTTGAATAAATACAATTTATTCAAACTGTAATCTGAACTGAATTAAATTATTGTATTACTCAACTCTGAACAGTTAAAAATGCCAAAAATATACTTATCAGCTGAGAAGCACACTCAGTCAGAACACAATGAGATTCTAGCAAAGTTTTTTTTTTTGCAAAGTGGAAAGGGAGAAAGGAAGAACAGAAGATAATTCAAGGTTAAGAACCTAAGTGGGTTGGCCTTCTCAGATGTTCTCTCTGTATTAGGTAGAATGAGTTAATGACTCTAGACTGGGAGGAGTGTCCCAAATTAAATGTACAGTAGGGGTGGGCAACTGCAAAGCCACCAAGTATAAGAACAAGACACCAATAGAGAAAGAGGGTGGGAAATTATTACAGCTACTAGCTACACTATTTTAGGCAGAAAACACTACAGAAATGTTTATCACAGCAAAAGAACAGCAGTGAGACACTAAATGAAAGTTTTAAACAGATAAAGGAGCAAGGAGACTCTAGAGAATGCTTTTAACTGCAAACAAATCAGTTATATGATACACTCCTCTGCAGGAAATCAGAATAAACAAACAGCAAGCCTCTATCCAGACTATGCTACCTGACTAGAACTCAGAAACCACACAAAAATGCACAAAAAGTACAAATAGAGCACTTACAAACAGAAAATACAACTCTCAGTATGAAAAAACAGTTTACAGTTAAGTAATTCAGTAAAAATGCAATTACAGTAATGAAACACTATCTAGCAATAAAATACAGTTAAAACAGTATAAAACAGTACACAAATGCAGTGAAACAGTAAAAAAACCTTATAACAGTGCAAAATGTAGTAGATTAGCTGTATAGCACAACTGGAAGCATTAAGTGCAATTCACGTAAGAAATAACTTATTCTGCTCTTGGAGATAGGGAAGTTGGTCTTAAGAGGGAAAAACATTTGCCTCACACACAGCTGGCAGAATTACTTTTGGTACACTTAACCATCATGACTTAGGATAAATGGGCCATTGGACTGTCCCCCATGCAAATGATCAGATCACCTGAATGATCAAGGGCAGGGAGAGATGTATTGATAATCAGAGAAGAATTACAGCAAATAAAAAAGACAGAGGTAATGGAATGATAGACTTATTAAGATAATAATAATAATAATAATAATAATAATAATAATAATATGGAAATGTAAAAGGTTAAATATTATTGGCAATTAAACATTTCTAGAAATGTACTAGCTAATGCTTTTTTTGAAGGGTGTCATGTAGGAGGCTTTGCAGGACTGAATGATAATGAAGCTATAGTAGGAAAGTAGTTAGCAATAGTGTGAAACATGGTATCCACAGGAACAGTAACGACGGAAAAAAAAGAGAAAAGAGTCCTGTTTACCTGAATAATGTTGTCTGTGGTGGATAAAACAGAAAGCAGAGGCTTGTCAGGAATGGAGGAGAAAGGAGTTCCAGTAGAAATAAGAGTCTTAGCTAGCAACGCAGATGCTTCAAAGAATTGTAAGAAATGTGAAGACAAAGCTAGAAAGGTAGCTGGCAAAAGCATATTACAACAGTAATAAAACTTTTTATAAGTATGTTCGGGAAAAGAAAAAAATTGCACAGAAACTTCTGACCTGAGGAAAGAAAGTAGAGATACTAAGGAGTAAAGAACAGTTTGAGATATTTTAATAATATATTGTGTTCATCTTTATTAAGGAAAAAGTGAATTGAGGGAACTTTGTTTGTGGGTAGGTATGGACCAAAAGGAATACTAGAGAGGGCAAAGCTGAGCTTACAAAGCTGATAAAGAACAAGACACAAATTCCATCTGGGTTACCTGCAAGGATTCTAAGATACATAAAGGTGCTGCTTGGGCCTTTCCTGAACCTGGTCACTAAGTCGCTAAACAAGAGAGTTGTTTTTACCGAATGGAATTATACCAATGTAATTTGGGCTGTCAAGTTACCAACATACCAGTGATTTTGAATTCATTAATAGGAATGGTTGTTATCAAGAGGATTTGGAAAGACTCATCTGTATTTTGTTTTTAATCACATTTATTTAATTATCACAAGACATAGGCACACATACAAAAAGAAAAAAGCCAAATTAAGAATTGCCATATTCATGCATTATACATTACATACATTCTCTTTTTAACAATTATTCACTCCAACATTACATAAATTGCTGCATCTATATCATATTATCTTATGATGAAAAGAGCTACCACTCTTTCATTGAACCGATAATATCGAAATAAAAAAGTGAGGACACGGAACAGCCAATTTTTTCCCAGGGAAAAAATTTGCTGTGCCACCGAAAAAAAAGTTTAAACACAAAATGTAGTGGGGCTTTGCCCCCACACCCCCTACTTCAATATACCAACTCCAGGATTCCACCATAGTGGAGGAAATGGCAAAGTCACGAAGATGGCCCACTGATTTTTTCCCTGGGAATGTTCCATGACTTCGCTTTTTTTCTGCTTTCAACATTATCAGATCGATGAAAGATCATTTGCTCTTTTCATGATGCGATAATGTAATATAGACCCAAATTGCTCAGTTTCTGCCTTCCTTAAACTCACTCCTCCACCTGAACATTATTATGCATGCATGCATTGTTCCCACAAATTCTATTTAGTTCTATGCAATTTGCTCCTTCCATTTTCTAACGATCCTTAATCTCCTACTTCAATGCCTGTCATACAAACCATCACTGGATCTGAGCTGACAAGCTTCTTTTACATCTGCAAAACAACCATCATCAGAGCTACTAGAGCTAAATACCTAAATTTTGATTGCAGTATAAGCAGGACACGTTGGAGAGATAGATATGTATCTCAGGGAATTCCATTTGTCTGGAATAAGCTCCCCATCCATGTGAAACACAGTCCCTCCCTAAACCTATATAAGTATAACATGGACTGTTGAATAAGAAATCGAAAATTCACCCCAGGTCTGATATTTATGTCTCTGATGGACAAAGGTGGTTAGTAAATCATGCCATAACCAACAATCACCACCAATATAAAGATCTAAAACATATGGGCGGCACAGTGGTGCAGTGGTTAACATTGTCACCTCACAGCAAGAGGTTCTCCAGTTCGATTCTCGGCTGGGGTGCCTTCTGTGTGGAGTTTGCATGTTCTCCCTGTGTTTGCGTGGGTTTCCTCCGGGTACTCCGGTTTCCTCCCACATTCCAAAGACATGCATCTGGAGCATTTTCTCCCCGGGCCTCCGCTGAAAACAGGCTCTATGGAACCTAGTCGGACATTCCCGGTCAACAAATGTTAAATAAATAAATAAATAAATAAATAAAATAAATAAATAAATATAACTTGTGGGACACATTTGGGTTGCACTTCTTGGTATATAATGGTCTTAGTGGTCTTTAGTCTAGCAGACACTTAAGAACCTATCATAAGATCATAGGATCATAGGAGGTTACTAGGCTATTGGCCCTGAGGCCCTTATAAGCTTAGCCAAGAGATTAGCCCATGTTTAGACAGGTCAGTACCCAGAGCCCTTGTCCAGCAGGGACACAGGTAGAATCCCAGGAGTGTGTTTTCTGTTTCCCATCCAGTTATCCAGGTTGCACTTAAAAAGGGATAATGAGGTACTTTGCTTGATGTGGAGAGGGAGTCTATTCCACAGATGGGGAGTCTCTGGGACACAAATCTATCCCGCCAACAAGTCCTATTGATATCACAGACCAGGTTGAGGTCATGCGTACGGGTTGCTTGAGTGGAGCTTGACTTGCGGATATGCAGCAGTCCCATCAAGGCAGGGTCTGAGATTGCTTTGTATGCCAGACAGAGGTCATCTCTGAGGAGTCTGTATGAAACTGAGTAGAGGGATAGGGCTTTTAGCACGTCTGTGTAGGGTAGGTGTTGAGGCCCTGGATTCTTCTGGTGAGGAACCTCTGTGGTCTCTCTTGCTGCTGCATGTGCTTTGTAAGGTACATGTCGAAGGGGGTATTGTACTCAATAATGGGCCTTATATGGGAAGAATACAGAGATCTTATGGCCTTTTTGTCCCTGGATGAGATACCCTTACTTATGAGGTGGCCATGTAGAAAGCTTTCCGTACAACGTAAGCAACATGGTGGTCAAAAGTCAGGTTGCTATCGACCTGGGTGCCCAAATCTGCTCGCTACTGATTGTGTATTTAAGATGTTGTTATTAATGTGCTATGTGGGGATATCACTCACCCGATGATGATGCATTTTTTGGCATTCAGCTTGAGGCCATGGTTTTGGCACCAGTTATTTGTTTGGGTGAGACCCTCTTGGAGGATGTCCACATCGCTTGGGGAATTGATGACTGCCCCCAGCTTGCAGTCATCTGAAAACTTGGTCATCCACAGCCCAGTGGTTTAGGCCTGCACCTCAGAGAAGTATATCCTGAATAACAGAGGCCCCAAGACTGATCCCTGGGGCATGCCGCTCATTATGGGTCTACTGCTTGAGGTGGCTGCCCCTATTTTGATTAGGTATGTTCTATCAGTGAGCCAGTTTGCTACCCATCTAGTAACATATGGATTGATGCCTAGTTGAGAGAGTTTATCTACTATGCCTGCATGGGAAATAGTGTAAAGGCTTTGGCCAGGTCAAGGTAGGTGGTGTGCACCATCTTCTCCTCATCCATGGCTTTGGTGACTGTCTCAAAGAAGTCGACCAGATTTAACAGACATGACCTCCTCTTGACAAAGCCAAACTGTGTGGGGTCAAGTGTTTGGAGGTTGCCAATGTCCGTTTTAATGAGATCCATGATAATCTGTTCCATCGCCTTGCAGATCAGGCTAGTTAGGCTGATGGGTCTATAATTTCCTGGATTGGTGGATGATCCACCTTTGTGTAAAGGGATGACAGTGGCTGTCCTTCACTTGGCTGGGGCAAAGTCGGTACTCAGGCTTTGGTTGAATAGGGTGCCTAATGATGCTGCAAGATCATGCCTGAGTTCATGTAGGATGCAGCCTGGGATATTATCAGGTCCCATGGAGGCTGTATGTCTTGTCTTTGAGAGAGCAGTGATGACCTGTTCCCTAGAGATAAGGGGTAGGGGGCAGGTAATGGGGATGACCTGATTTACTGTTGGGGGGGACAGAGGGGAGGTTTTTTTCACTAAATCTGTCAGCTAGTAGATTGGCTATATCTACAGCATTTGTGTATGTGGTGTCCTTGACCACCAGTTCTGAACAGATCTGGATGCTTCCTTTGAGATTGTGGACATATGTGAAGAAGGCCTTATGATTGTCTCTAGTAGATGTGGCCAGTTTGGACTCGAAGTTGGCTTTAGAGGATTTCACTAGTGCTCTTATTTGCTTGTTCAGACTAAGGAGAGATTGCTTCCAATTGGGCACCTGCTCCCTTTGGTCCTAGACAGCAATTTTTTCCTTTTGTTATATAGTTTATTTATTGCAGATGTCCACCAGACAGATTTACTCTTCCTTGCGGAGGATAATTTTATCCTGTCAGGTATTCCTGATACCATGCATCTATATAAATGCTCGTATAGTACTTTGGTGTAGATTTAGATGTGAAGCTGTTTATACCATCCTTCAGGAGGTTGTAATCAGCTTTTGAGAAGTTTTTTTGTTTGACCCTAGCTAGCTGGTGGTCAGGGGAGATGGTGACTTCAAAAGTGACTACTTTATGGTCAGTTCTTAACAGGGAGGATGATAGCGTAGAGGTGCCGCAGTGGTTAGTTATGTTGGTTAATACCAAGTCTGAGATATTATCACCTGTTGTGGGAGTATCAGCTAGCTGTTCCAAGGCATTTGCATTGATAAAATCGAGGAATCTCTGGGCATTTCTGTTCTGGCATGAGTAGTTTTTCCAGTTTATTATTGGGTAATTAAAGTCACCCAGGATCAGGATAAAGGGTTGAATCTTGATAGATTTGAAGAGGTACAGATAGGCAGAGTGGGCATCTTGAGTCAAATTTGGGGGCCTGTAGCTATAATTTGAACAGGGGTCTTGTCAATGGTTAACTGCACCTGGAGTGTCTCTTGTGAGTCATACTGTTTGACCAGCCTGGAGGTGTGTGTGTCTTTAATATATATTGAAACTCCACCTCCTTTGGCTTTGCTGCTCACATTTTAAGGTCTGAATGTATGATCGGATGAGTAACCAGGTAAGGCTGGGGTGCTCTCCACAGCTTTGAACTAGGTTTCTGAGACTGCACAAATGTCAGTATCTTCCAGTGTTAAGAATGCTTGCAATGAGTGCAGTTTTATATTTAGACTCCTAGTGTTTAGCAGCATGACCTTTAATTTGTGTTTTGTTGAGATTTTTATGTTGGTAGTATCGACCTCATGACTTTTTCTAAAAAACGCACTATGGGGGAGGTAAGGGCTTTAGCCAGAAGCCTGAAGCCCAAGTGAGACAGATGCAGGCCAGCCCTAGCAAAGCATCATGGTCTGTCGATCATATCTTCCCAGGCTGTCAGGCACTGGATCCCCCTGGAATGACACCAGAAACTAAGCCAATTGTTAAAGTCAATCATTTTCTCTTTGTATTGAGGCATCATTCTGGGTGATGGTAGAATGCTGCTTAAGGCTAGGGACATACCTGCCTGGGACACATATTCAGTGAGCTCAGTCATTTCTCTCTTCATATAGTCTAGGGATGCATGTCTCAAGTTGTTCATGCCAACATGGACTATGACAGAATCATAACCTGTTCTTGAGAGACTTGAGTTTGTGATATGGTGGATTCAGGCATCTCAAAAACAACTAACTGTGACTTCCTCCTTATCCAGCCTGGTGAGAGCCACATCTGTGTGTCTCGCAATGGAGTCTCCTATGACTAATATGTTGGATTTATGGTCAGGCCTTAGTGGTTGCGAGACACTGGTGTGTGAACTATGCATGGCATATGGTGTGGAGGGTTGTGGAGTTCTCATGTGTTTTTGTCTCTGAGGTCTCCTTTGTTTGGGTTTGTTTTTGTGGAGAACCCCCGCATATGTGGGTGTGTGTTGTGTAGTTGTGGGTGGTGTTTGAGGTGTAGTGATTGTGTTGACAACCTTCTCAGTGCCAGATATACTGGCTTGTAAGGGACAGAACATAGACTGTAGCTTCTTTATGTAATTGCATCTCTTCCAAATTGTGTTCCTAGGTGGTAGTAGTAGATGGTTGTCCATGTACACGAGGCAGTTGCTACACTGTCTCAGGATGCCCATATCAACCAGGCTGGCAGGAGAAACTATAGGAAATTGTCCATCCATATTTGTCACAATCTGAGAGAGAGAGGCCAGGGAGACCTAAGGGGTAGGCCTAAAGCCCAGGTAATTAAACCAAACTAAGATGCTTAGAATAACACTTAAAATTTAAACAGGCTAAAACAAGCAGTAATAAATACAGCAGAGAAGATGCAGTTGAACACTTTAGAGAACAAGTAGCAGAAAAAGCAAGATGAAGTGTTAGAGTAGAAGGAGGAAACACAAATGCTGTAAAAGCAGCTGAATAAAGTTTTTTTTTAGTAAAGTGGAAAGGGAGAAAGGAGATAATTCAAGGTTAAGAAACTAAGGGGTTTGCCTTCCCAAATGTTCTCTCTGTATTAGGTAGAATGAACTAATGACACTGGACTGGGAGGAGTGTCTTAGATCAAATTTACACTAAGGGTGGGCAGCTGCAAAGCTACCAAGTATAAGAGCAAGACACCAATAGGGAGGGATCCCTACTGTGGTTCTTTTATCTCCATTAGAATATTCAATACTTCAATTTCATTTAGTTTAGGTTTTGATTTCCATTTTCTACTAATTACGTTTTTGCCAGCCTGCGGTGGTGCAGCGGTTAGAATTGTCATCTCACAGCAAGAGGTTCTCTTGTTCGATTCTTGGCTGGAGCGCTTTTTGTGTGGAGTCTGCATGTCCTCCCCACAGTTGATTGACGTCTAAAGACATGCAGGTAGGTGCGTGCATGAATGGGTGTGTCTTCTTTTAAGGTTAGGCGTTGGGCTAGCAACTCAGCACCGTAAAAATCCACTGCTAATCATTAGCAGACCAGAGTTCTACTGTGGCGACCCCTAACTGGGAAAAGCTGAAAGATTTACTTTTTTTGCCAGCCAATAGCATTAAACTTAGTAATGCAGTTCAGATTCTGTGTCCTAGCTCAAGGGAATCATTTCCTCAGTTGCAATCATATGCCCCCCAACTGCATTTCTGACCGAGTACTCTGTAGGAAATTTTTAAAATCTGTCAACTTGTTATACTGCTAAAAATATGTTCCCAGTCTTCTCTCTTTTTTTCATCACACCACAAACATTTGCTATCAACCTGAGAAAAAGTCTCTAAAGTCAGCTTAAGGCAGTGATGGCGAACCTAGGACATGCATGTCAAAGGTGACATGCCACAACATTTTGGGTGACACACCAGCATTCAACAGCACCCTATTTACCAAAAAAACTGCTTTTGCATTTGTTGCTTGTGTGAAGTGCATTGAATTATTTTGTGCCAGGACCCAGTTCAACAGCACTGCTGCAGAGGTAAGGAAGTTATTAACCTCAAAGACTATTTAAGTGTACATTCTCAATAGAGTCTGTAAAGGCCAGTGCCGATATTGTTTTCTCTTTGTGGTTACACTTCTGCAAAGGGCAAGTAGTCTGCATTTCTAGGAGTGTGCTGTTTTGCATTCCTCTCAACTGTCCCTCTTAATCCCTCCTAAAACTGGCAACTTTTTACACTTAATAATGACAATAATTAGATTTATAGACTGATTTTACTTCAAAAAATGTATATTAATTCACGTTCATTTTTTTCTGTCAGTGTCTCAAATTAATAGTACTGGTACTAGTAGTTTAAAACAGTCCATGTCTCTTATTTTCAGATTTGTCCCTGATAACTGTTGAGATTTATCCTTGATGTATTGAGAGTCATGCTGTTTTATTTATTTTTGTTTGTTTATTTATTTATTTAATTTATTTTGTTTTATTTTGTTTTGGGGGGAGTGATACACAAGCAGAGTCAAGTTAGGTATTTTCCGAATCTTTGACGTGTCAAACCCAAACGTTTCTCCATCACTGGCTTAAGATATACAAATACCTATGCAAACACTTCCAAGCAAAAATCGTAACCCTTTACTTGGGAGCCAGATGTCCTTCCAGTATCCCTTTGTAAACTGCCTTTCTTGTATCTCTTCTCAATCTTTTCTAACCTCCTCTGATTGACTCGTATAAGTACCACATAATATTTTGTATGCCCTACTAATTATACTTTCTTTAACAGCAGTTTCTGTTCTAGACTCAGCTCTCTGTCAGAGCTGGTCTTTCACTTAGAACTTCCCTATCTCTTTGTCTTTGCCTGTACTCTAATATCAATCCCTTGTGGAGAATAAAATCAACACAGACAGACATGTTGCTTACTTGACTTTACAGCTAAGAGATATTGCCAAACTAATTTCAATGTTATGACTGAGTGCTGGAGAAGACAGATAAATGAAATCAGGTGGATGCATCACACTTATTTTAGTAGAGCACTTCATTCTGTGCCACATAATTGGTTAAGAGGGAAAGTGAAGGACTGGGTTATAACATACGTATGCAGCATGGGTATAGTATGGCTGAATGGAATGATTCAAAGGATAGAACAAATGGTCTGGCTATCTTAAGTGTTGGGGGTGATTACAGTGAGGGTAAAGGGAATTATCAGCATTTCTGCAGATGATACAAAGCTGCAGTTGTGAAGGGGACCTAAAGAAAGACATAGGAAAGTTGGAGAACTGCTTAGAAAGATAATTAAAGTTTAATAAGAATAAGAGTAAGAAACTTCATATGGGATATGAAATCCTGGAACATGCAAACTGAAAAATGTGTGGGAAGATCTGTATTTGAGCTACTGAAGTAGAAAAGCATTTGGGTGTGTTTGGTAATGTGTGTTTTGAATCATCAGGGCCAGTGTTAAAAGGATGTGTCTAAGAACAGTAAAATGCGAGGTGACATTACAAAGGATTTTAACTTAATGGGTAGAGCAAGGTTTGCATGGCCCTATAATGGACACTGGTGAAGGCACTAATGGAATACTATGTGCAGTTCTAGAGAAAGAGATCTGGTATTCTTTGAGAAGTAAAGAGAAAGGTAACTAAATTTAAGATCACTAGAGAAAATGTATAAAGAGGGATAGAGCAGTTTGGGGCTGTTTTGCTTTCATCTTGCTGCTACTTGCATGAATTTTTGGTAAAGATCAGAGATCACATGTAGGTGCTCGGCTGGAAGGGGGCAAGACTTTATGATATGTCAGTACCAGTTGTGGAAGTGGATGGTACACTCTTACTAAGGTTCATGCCAAACCAAATCTTTCAGTATTTATAGATATTCACAGAGAAGCACATCTCTCTTCACCCAAGACTGGACTAGACAGTCAAGAGGAGAAGGTAAACACTTGCACCACATCACACTCAGCACATAGTCCCTCAAAACCTACACAACCAAAACACACACATAGAAACACAAAACACACACCTACATTCACGGAGGCTCTCAGTAAAAACCTGCCCAAGCAACAGAGACCTCCAAAGCAGAAACACAAGCAACCTCCACCCCCCAACACAACCCAAATGACACATAGCCCACAAACTCAGTGTGCCACTCAACCACAGCCCATAAGGCATAACAACGTACCCAACACTCTAGTCACAGGTGACTGTATAGTCAGGCACACTGATGTTCCACTCACCAGTCTAAACAAGGAGAAAGTTACTGTCAGCTGTCTGTCGGGTGCCAGGATCCACCACATAATGCATGCATTCAGGATACTCCACAACAAGTACAAATATGACTCTGTCATTGTCCATGTTGGTGTGAATGACCTGAGACATACCTCCTTGGACTACATGAAAAGGGACATGGAGGAGCTGTCTGATCTTGTAGCCCAGGCAGGTATGACCCTAGCCCTGAGTAGCATCCTGCCATCACCCAGAATGAAACCACAGTACAAGGACAAAATGATTGACTTCAACAATTGGCTAAGCTTCTGGTGTCATTCTAAGGGGATCCAGTATCTGTCTGCCTGGGATGACATGATCGACAAGCCACGATGCTTTGCCAGAGATGGCCTACACCTGTCACCCCTGGGATTCCGGATACTGGCTAAGGCTCTAGCCACCCCTATAGTGCCTTTTTTAGGCAAGGTTCAAATGACAAATTCACCACCCTAACAGGTACAGGCAAGAAGAATCTGAGGGTATTGCTACTCAATGCTAGAAGTCTAAACCTCAAAATGCACTATCTCGAGGCACTCCTTAAAATGGAGAACATCGACATCTGTGCATTGACAGAGACCTGGTTCAAGGCTCCAGAGAGTACCCCTGCATTACCAGGCTATAATTCATACCACACCTTTCGGCCACCTAATCTGGACCGAAACACTAAAGGCAGAGGCGTGTCCATATTCATTAAGGATATCCACACCTCCAGGCTAGTTGCTCAGCATAATGCATCCGAGATTATCCAAGTGCAACTAACTCTGGGCAAGACCACAATCCAAATTGTAGCTTGCTACAGATCCCCCACCATACCCCAGGATTCCCACTCCTCATTTCTTAATACACTGGAAAATATTAGGGTACAGCCTAACACCCTAATAATGGACGATTTCAACTACCCTACCATTAAGTGGGAAAATTACTCGTGTACCAACTCTTATGTTCAACGTTTTCTGTAATTCATAAATTCCAGTGTCATGGATCAACTTATCCACACCGCCACCAGGGGCAGCAATATCCTAGACTTGGTTATTACCAACATGGGCAACCGGTGCTCCACACCAGATGTCAGTTCCTCGTTGGTCAGATCCAACCATAAGCTAATCACCCTAGACATCCACATCCCTCCCCCACCCCCCATTAGGGAAACCACAGTAAAAAATTTCTCCAAAGCCAACTTCACGCTTCTTAAGACAGAAGTGACAAACTTCACGACACCCATGCTGACAGACAATAGAGGTATGACTGCTGAATCCTACACAAATGCACTTTATAAGCAATTACATGAGTGCATGGATCATGCAATCCCTAACAGAACCAAGATGCTATCCTCCAAAAAAAGGGAGCCAATCTGGTGGTCCCCTGCCATAAGCAAACTCTACAACAGAAGAAAGAAACTGTTGCAAAAAAGAGTAAAATCCCATGATTGGAGAAACTCCCTGGTCAGCTTCAGTAAAAAGCTGAGATCCCTCATAAAATCCTCCAAAGCTAGTTATGAAAACAAAATCACCACTGACTCTAAAGACAACCACAAAGCATTCTATAGCTATGTCAAGAATCTCAATGGCAACACTCAGATCTCTCTGAGTTACGCACAATGGCACTAAATATACAGAACCAACGGATATTGCCAATATCCTGGCAGATAGGCTCAGTGCTAACTTTGCCCCTCTGTCATCCCCTAAAGGGCCCATTTCTATACCAGAAGAATGCAACGTTCCTATAATCACGGCTGCACAGGTAAACAACACACTATCCAAAGCCAAGAACACAGCATCCATGGGACCTGACGACATCCCAGGCTGTGTTCTACATGAACTACAGAACGAACTGGCACACCACCTAAGTACCATGTTCAATCATAGCCTCACCTCAGGCTATGTACCCACTGAATGGTGCACAGCGACAGTTATCCCTCTCCACAAAAGGGGAGCCACCACAGAACCTGGAAACTACCGCCCAATTGAGCCTGGTCTGCAAGGCTATGGAGCGTATCATCATGGAACTTATAAACAATGATATTGGTAATCTCCAAACTCAGGACCCCACCCAGTTCGGGTTTGTAAAAGGCAGATCATGTCTCCTAAACCTGATAGACTTTTTTGAAGCAGTCACCAAAGCCATAGACAAGGGTAAGTTGGTTCACACAGCCTATCCAGATCTTGCCAAGGCTTTTAACACCAACCCCCACTCTGGAATTATAGATAAACTCACTAAACTAGGTATAAATCCCTATGTCACAAGATGGGTTGCCAATTGGCTCACTGACAGAACCCACACTGTGAAAGTAGCAGACTCCAAATCCAACTTCAGACCAGTGACAAGTGGAGTACCACAGGGTTCAGTCCTGGGTCCTCTCCTGTTTGGTATCTACTTCTCTGAAGTACAGGCCAACACAGAAGGTCTTTGGCTAATGAGTTTCGCAGATGACTGTAAACTAGGAGCCATAATCGAAACTCCTAACGATGTGGACATCCTACAAAAGGGCCTCACTGAGACAGATGCCTGGTGTCAAAGCTATGACCTCAAGCTCAATGCCAAAAAGTGCATTGTCATTCCTTTTGGTAAAAACTCAGTACCCATGAACTACCACATAGGTGGTAGTCTACTTAACACCGAAAGTGTGACAAGAGACCTTGGGACACAGGTGGACAGTAGTCTCTCCTTTGATAATCACATCACCACAGTAGTCAGGAAATCCTTCTACATGGCACACCTCATCACAAAAGGTTTCTCATCCAGAAAAAAAGAGGTCATCACTCATTAGATCCATTATAGAGTACAACGCCCCTTTTGGTATGTACCTCACAAGACATCTACAACAACTGGAAAGGCCACAGAAATACCTCACAAAGAGGATTACCGGCCTCAAACAGATGCCCTATGCAGACCATGTCAAGAAACTCCAGCTTTACTCTGTCACATATCGCCTACTCAGAGGTGATTTCTGCCTAACATACAAAGCTATGTCAAACCCAGAGCTGTTGGACATGCTCCACTTAAAGAAATCCCAGTCCCTCCGAGCTACACGCTCTAAGGACCTAAACCTTGTCACCACAATAAACAGAACATGCTGGAGGGATAGATTCCTGTCCCAGAGACTTCCCATACTCTGGAACAAACTACCTATCTATATCAAACAAAGCTCCTCATTAGCACTGTTCAAGTAAAATCTTGATGATTGGATGGGAGATAGGAAATTCTCCCTGGGGATCACTTCTGTGGCTCTGCTCGACAGTGGCACAGGAAGATAATTTTCTTGGGTGGTGAAAGCCAGGGTACCTTTGGCTAGGCTTATATAGGCCCTATGGCCAATAGCCAATCCCTCCAACACAGAAAGCTTGGGGGGGGGGGGCGCAGAAGCTTGCATACAGTCCTGGATACAGCAAATCTGAATCTTGACTACACTAGTTACAGGAAAGGGTTTTTTTGTTTTTTTTTTTTATATATACAGAAAAGTAGCTAAAACAGCAGTCAAAACAATTCAAATACAGTGCAAGCTAGCACACTTGAGTATGTAGCAATGTTAGACTAAATAGTTTAAAAAATGCAATTAAATTAAAAATGACTAAAAACAATGCAGAACGAGTCTATTAGGTAGAATGAGGTAAAGAGATGGGACTGGGGGGAGTGTCCCAGATCAAATCTACATTGGGGGCGGGCAACTGCAAAAACCTCCAAATTTAAACAACAACACAGGAATAGGGAGGATAGGTATGGGAAAACCAACACCTTCAGCAGAGATCTGAAAAACTATACAGTGAAGCAAAAATAACAGTGCACAACTCTGAAGTCAGCCAGCAATTATATAAAATTAGTCAAACAACAATTACCAGTACACAACTCTGAAGTGCCAGAAAAATATACTCAGCTCTGTATATCTCCAGATAGTTTGAAGAGCACTCTTTTCAGGACACAGGAAGGCTCCAACAATGATATGCAGACTTTTTTTTACTAAAAGGGTCTCATTTTATGCAAGTAACCTTTGAGATGGTCAGATAACACACAGGATGTAAAACCAGTTATACCAACTTAAGACACAGAGAAATAGGGGGAGGGGGGAAAAACACCTTCAGCAGAGATCTGAAGCAAAAATAACAGTGCACAACTCTGAAGTCAGCCAGCAATTATATAAAATTAGTCAAACAACAATTACCAGTACACAACTCTGAAGTGCCAGAAAAATATACTCAGCTCTGTATATCTCCAGATAGTTTGAAGAGCACTCTTTCAGGACACCGGAAGGCTCCAGTCTGTTACAGTATGTTATACTAACTAAGGGGAGCACCCGTAAGGAGTTCACAAGATAGTTTGGGGGAATTATATGGCGATATTGCTCCATTATAAAGTAAAAAGCTTGACACAATTAAATTATACACAGTGGTGATGCATACCTAATAAAATAAACTGTTGTATCATTCCATTTGACATCATGATGCTGTTTGGAACAGGATTCCTTCATTATTGACTTCAGCCAGTTAATCACTTAAGCATCTTCTATTATCTGCTATCTTTATAGAAATGTTTATGGAGCTCTTGCCCCAGTCCCTCCACTGAAAATGAGCCTCAACCCTCTTGAACATCCTGGTTAACAAACATAAAAAATGAATGAATGATTGAATAAATAGTCCTTTAAAGATAAATAAATTGTGGAAAAGGAAGGAGTGAAAAGTAAAATCAGACTGATTGCCTAGGTTCTGTGGCAGGGCTAGCCACCCAGTGATGTAAACCTTTGCTCTAGGATTGTCACTGTTGAAATGACACCTTGACCTGATGTGCAAAAATGGGAGTTAGGAGTTGTGGATGGATGGATAGATTGCCTAAGTTGCAATGCAGTGCCAATATTAACCATTATTTCTTAACTTGTTATGCATATTTTTATAAATGAGTGAGTTGCACGTTATTGAGGGGCATCATGTGACATGGAATTGTGGGAGATAGCAAAGTACACTGTCATTGCTCATGTAAAGTCAAGTACACAGTAGAAGGTGTAAGTTATGTCACTAAGAAAATATGTACTGTTTCCATATTTACATCAAAACTGACAAAACCAAGTGATACCTGCAATAAACTTGTACAGCTCAAGTGGTGGTAAGTTTTGTTTATACTGTTAATTATGAAGATCAATACTTTTCAAATAGCACTTTTACTGTTCATGAAATACTAGAAATTAAAATTCTCATCTTATGCTTTTTAAACTTAATTTTTCAGAAAAAAACTAGGATTTAAACAGTTAATGCAAACTACTAGGAGACAGGATTTTCTTAGTTGTTTGGTATGACTCATGGTACTTAACTGTCTCCTAGGATGGCCTTCTTGTTTGTTCTGCTTTATTGTGCAAAAAAGGGGATTACTTCCTAACTACAGTAATTTTCTGTAATGCTGCTATAATTAAAGGATTGACAGTGTAGCTTACTGGGTAAGTATGTTGCAAGTAACTTCTACTTAAGAGATTTGATTCCTACAGATTTCACTTACTAACTGCATAGTTCTGAGTAAATCAGTTACTTGGGCAAACGTTCTTGATTCAAACATGAAACTTGTTTTGCTGTTTTCCTCTTGTAGTTAACACATAATCAAAAGTATGACTTTGGTAACTAGTATGGTATATGAGGATAGATCTAAAAGGAATTAGTCAAAAATTAAGAGTGTGAAGGCATAAAGTGATCAAGACAGGATTCCCAAGCAGTGGTCTATGAAGAAGAAGAAGGAAAAACTGTTGTATTTTACTCATTTCCTTTGTTTTAGAAGGGAAAGTCTTTGACCTTTCTTACATGAGATCTCTGTTCTAATCCTTGTGACTTCTACAGCCCTTCCATAAATGTCATTTTCCATTCATCTACGAGCACAGTCTGTAACTGCAATACCTAGTATTGCAGATTTGCCTGCAAAAAGTCATTCATAGTAAGCATGCATACTTGTGAACATCACAAGCACACTCTTAGAAAGCATCTTCTAATTCAGCTTTGACCCAACATATTAATGTCTGCTGTCATGTAGAAAATGTTCTGTCTTTCTACTGCCATGTATTTAAACAAGCTCTGTCAGTAAGATGAATGTTTAGGGAAATGAGTTCCACTTCAGAGTTGAAGCAAACTCTTTATATGGCTTGGCACTCAATCATTTTTGGAGGCAAGCACATTAGTATTCAAGGTCCCAAAACATGGAACCACACTTCTGTATACATCAAAAACATTGCTATCTCTCCTTATTCCACTGAAGAAATGCCTTAAAGGCCTAATACTCTCTTAATGCCTTAAAGGCCTAATACTCTGTTATTCTTACACTACATAGATTCCATGAAGGCTTTTCAGTCAAATGCCATGTACTAGCTTATTCTGTTACACTCACGGTCTTCCCATCATGACAACTAGCTAGTGCAGTTTACATTCCCTTAGGTAGAATTTATAGAATACTCCATGCTTAACTGGATCATTGATACCTAGTCGGAGGTGAATTACTTACATCCTCTCTATGTAGCTTAGTTTACTAATGTTCATGTATCTTTTTATGGTAACATCTGATGGTTAGGATACGGATTATGATGTGTTAGGGTGTGATTTATGATATGATATACTCACTATTTCTGATGTTTTGTCAGAAGGATTATTTTTTGTGGTCAGACACCACAATGTGAGTACATCATAGGATAAGCCACACCCTAACCACATTCTAATGCTATTATACAATGACTAGAGTGCTTTGGGTTTCATCATACACACAAATTAAGAAAAATGTTTCTTAATGACATATAGGCTAACTTAAACAGGGATGGCAACAGATTATTAATTTCTTTACATATATGTGACATAGCTCACACATTTACAAAATAAGTAATTTCTGCATATGTTATCACCTAACATGTTTAATGACATGAAAGTATTTTCTTTTAACCTCTTTTACAACAAAATCATACCAAATCCATCAAAGTTTCATAATTCAAATTGCACCGCACAGTCAGTTGTTACTAAATTAGGTCTTATGAGTAAAAATGACACACAGAAAAACAATCAGTAAAAAACTACACGAAAAATCTAGCCAAGCTAGAATTTCCACTTTGTGATTCATTAAACCTCTTGTATTAGAGGCACATGGGATATATGTAAATGACCCTTAAGAACATCAGTTGTTTCAGCTATAAGGCGACTCTGAATGCCTATGACTTTTTTGCTTTTTAAGTCATTTAGTGGACAAATTCAGGACACTAGCTGGAATGCTCTGTTCTCCAAAAAGGTAACACACCTGCCTGTTGAAAACTTAGGTCAGTAATCACCTGTAAAGTAGGAAATGAGTCACTCAGGAGAGGGTTTTATCAATACCTCTGCATAGCAACACCAATGCCAGCCATTTTTAGAAGCAGGGGAATCTTAAGTTATGGAAATATTTAGAAGTCTTTTTATACGCTTGACACAGCTTCCATTTAGCAAATATACTGGTGACTAGAAATACAAGCATCATGGCTTTAACTCTGCAGAGATGGCACATGGTTGTAAGGCCATCTCCTCCTAGATGTAGGAATTACATAGAATTCAGGTTGGTCTTTTACAGCATGTGGTTATATATTTCATCTACCTCACTATTAACATAATACTCAAGAGACAAAAATAGACATTTGTGTTGCATACATTTATATGTCTATTTCTTATTTTTTCACTGTGTTAAAGATGTTTGTCAATATTTATTTGGTGTATGTCAGTTGGGAAAAATCAGACTTAACCCTTCAAACTTTGTTTGTCTCATTGGAGTCCCAGAAAAAACAAAATTACCTGACAAACTTCTACCACTGAACATAAGCCATGATGTATGTGAATCTAAACACCAGTGATGGGACATCTTCTGATAATGGACTTCCCATTGCCATTTGGAGATGCATACCTAGATCAGACTTCTTAAAGGACAACAAATGGACCTTTACATACTCCACATTTGAAGACCATTCATTATGCAGAGAGGTTAATGTAATCACAGATATGGCTTTCATGTTTCCACTTCTTCAACAAATCCACTCTATGAAGAGTGGGCGGCACAGTGGTGCAGCGGTTAACGTTGTCACCTCACAGCAAGAGGTTCTCTGGTTCGATTCTCAGCTGGGGTGCCTTCTGTGTGGAGTTTGCATGTTCTCCCTGTGTTCGCATGGGTTTCCTCCTACTCCGCTTCCTCCCACATTCCAAAGACATGCATCTGGAGCATTTCTCCCCGGGCCTCCGCTGAAAATAGGCTCTGTGGAACCTAGTCGGACTTTCCTGGTCAACAAAATGTTAAAATAAAAATAAAAAATGAAGCAGATACTGCTGCACAAGTTGTGTTATAAGAAAGCAACACAGACAAAACATCAATAACAGACAGTTGTGTCAAAAAATTATGTACAAAGAACTTTCTCTGTCCATAAACCAAAAACCTCTGCCAGCCAGTACCTTTTCTCCATTTCAGAAGCCAAAATCTGGAATAACCTCCCAGCTGGAATCAGAGCAACTCCTAAACTCCTTACCTTTAAACATTCTATCAGACAATTCCTAATAAATTCATGGCTCTGCTTGTACACTGATCCTGGTTAGGGCATGAGGAAATACTAACTCTCAGCTTCCATCTTTGATTTTTCTCTTACTGATCACCTCTCCACTCTTGCACTTATGATTCTCCACTCTCTGTCCCTCACTATCTCCCCTTTCTTAGGAAGAGTTCTAGAACAATCTTACTTGTCATTGACTTTACTCTAATTCTTAAGTGTAGTAGTAGTAGTTGTTACTTTTGTACCAAATGTTCCGTCTTTATGAATTGAATGTGATTTTTACTTCTATGTTACTTATCAATGTAATGCTGAAATGTATATTATGGATTTTACCAATGTAATATTGAGATGCATCTTATATAGTTTTTCTCCCCAGGCCTCTGCTGAAAATGGGTACCCCAGACAAACTTTCCCAGTAAACAAATATCAAATCAATAAAATAAATAAATAAACAAATACAGCAAAAGTAAGTCTACTTTCTTAATTTTAAGGTAAAAATTAGTCATGGGCTTTGAGAACCACCAAGAGCATAAGGCAGGATAAAAATAACAGTATTGTGATCATGTAATGTTCAGCTTACCCAAACACTGAACAACATTGTGCAATCACCACTCATCACATCTGGTAATCTAGGGGAAAAGCCTATTCATTAATGGTCAGACTGCAACCCCTCCGAGATAAGGGTTATCAAATTTGAAAACCAGTATCTAAGTTAAAATAGGAAAAATCAGCCGAACATTTCCTCCTAGAAGGTATAATCATTTATTTCTGAACACCTTTGTTACATTTTCACTTTCAATCAATGTCAGATATACTTTCATATAAATGAATAGAAAAGAAAATAAACCAAGCTCATTTCTGAGCTCTCTTTACTATCCATGAGCAGTTTGTATTGTCTTACAATGGTCACGTTTTTTTCCTAATTACTCTGTTTTTTTCCTAACTCACAGTGCTTATTGACTAGCCTAACTGCATGATGTTGCTTTTACCATTACCCTTGTGGTTTCTGTCAAGACTGAATTTGCTCAGTGAAGGAGCTTTCCGCATGCCTAGTTAATGGACAAGGAAATAAAATCTCTTGTTTATAAAATGGGAATCATTACAAGAGTAGGTGTTTAATAACTGAAGTACATCTTAATTACACATCAGGATGACTGGGAGAAGCGGGAGGTACACTCAACTTCCAAGCTGCATATTTATAGGTTCATAGGTTCATACTAGGCTATCTGCCCTAGGGCATTTATAAGCCTAGCCAGAGTGTGTTTGGCTTTCGCCACTCATTTTAAATTAATTTTGCTATGCCCTTTTTTGAGATTAGTATACTGTGCCTCTGTCTAACAGTGACACAGAAATGATACCCGGGGTAAACCTACGATCTCCCATCCACTTATCAAGATTCCTCTTGAAGAGAGTCAATGAGGGACTCTGCCTAACCTGGACTGGGATTTTATTCCAGAGTGAAGGGAGCCTATGGGTTATGAATCTGTCCCTCCAGCATGCCCTATTTATTTCAGTGCTGAGGTTCAAATCTCTCAAGCGCATAGCTCGATGGGATTTTGACTTTCTGAGGTGCAGCATGTCCATTAATTCTTAAAATTGGACATGGCTTTATACGTCAGGCACAGATTGCCTTTGAGCAGGCAGTATGCCACTGAGTAGAGTTGGAGTTTCTTTAACCAGGCAGCATATGGCATCTGTTTGAGCCCTTTGATCCTCTTGGTGAGGTACTTTTGGGGTCTTTCCAGTTGCTGCAGGGGTCTGGTAAGGTACATACCAAAAGGGGCATTGTACACAATTATGGGCCTGATGAGGGATGAGTAAAGAGGCACGATGACCTCCCCTGATCTAGATGTGAATCCCTTCATGATTAGGTGGGCTATATAAAATGTTTTTCTAACCACTTTGGCCACATGGTTGTCAAATGAGAGATTGCTATCAACTTGGGTCCCCAGGTCCCTAATTACTTCTTCTGTACTTAATGGATTACCACCTATGTGGCAATTTGTGGGCACTTTGTTTTTGCCAAAGGGGATGACTACACACTTTTTGGCATTTAGCTTGAGGCCATGGCTCTGGCACCAGTTGTCTGTTTCTATGAGGCCCTTTTGGAGGATGCTTGTGTCGGCTGGAGAGTCGATTATGGCGCCCAGTTTGCAGTCATCTGCAAACTTGGTCAGCCACAGTCCTTCTGTGTTGGCCTGTACCTCCGAGAAATATATACCGAACAAGAGAGGTCCCAGGACTGAGCCTTGTGGGACGCCACTTTTAACTGGTTTGGAGTCTGACATGGCTCCAGCAATTCTAATCATGTGAGTTCTGTCCTCGAGCCAGTTTGCAACCTATCTAGTGACATAGGGGTTTATATTTAAGCTGGTGAGCTTATCTATAATGCCCGAGTGGGGTATTGTATCGAAGGCTTTTGTGAGGTCCAGGTAGGCTGTGTGGACCACCTTCCCCTCGTCAATGGCCTTGGTGACTGTTTCAAAGAAATTGACCATGTTTAAGAGGCAGGATCTGCCCTTAACAAAGCCAAACTGGGTAGGATCCAGTGTCTGTAGGTCACCAATATCTTTATTTATGAGGTCCATGATGATCCTTTCCATAGCTTTGCAGACCAAGCTAGTCAGGCTTATGGGGCAATAGTTTCCAGGATCCGTTGAGGCACCACCTTTGTGGAGAGGGACCACTGTTGCTGTACGCCACTCTTTGGGTACATATCCTGTAGTAAGGCTGAGATTGAACAGTAGTTTTATGTCTGGGTTTAGCTCTTCTTGGAGTTCATGTAGAACACAGCCCGGGACACCGTCTGGTCCCACTGATGCTGTGTTTTTTGCTTTGGAGATGGCGGCTCTTACCTGAGCATCTGAGATGTCAGGGGGGCAGCACTCTGCTGGGATAGATATTTGCCCTTTTGGTGGGGAGGGGGGGAGAAGTTTGCACTGAACCTGTCAGCTAGGATGTTGGCAATGTCTGTGGGTTTGATGTATTTTTTGCCATTTTGGAGTAATTCTGAGCATATCTGGGAATTCCCACCCAGGTTCCTAACATAACTAAAGAAAGCCTTGTGATTATCCTTAGTGTCCTGTGCAATTTTTCTCTCGAAGCTGGCCTTAGACGATTTTATGAGTGCCCGTAGTTTTTTGCTAATACTGATCAGAGATGCCTTCCCTTTTTGGGATTTTGCTCTATCATGTAGTAGCTTCCTCCTTCTATTGTATAGTTTGTTTATGGCTGGGGTCCACCAGACAGGACGTCTGCCTTTGGAGGATTGGGTCTTGGTTTTATTTGGGATTACATGATCCATGCATTCCTGAAGGTGTTCATAGAATGTGTTTTTAAAGGATTCAGTAGTCTGGGCTGTATTTTCCACAGGCTCGGGGGCTTTGAAGGATTCCACCTCGGTTTTGAGGAGTGTGAAATTTGCTTTAGAGAAGTTTTTCACTGTGGTTTTCTGGGCAGGGGGTGGGGTCGGGATGTGAATATCCAGTGAGATTAGTTTATGATCTGATCTTACCAGTGAGGGATACACTTCTGGTCTGGAGCATAGAGTCCCCATGTTGGTGATGATCAGGTCCAGTATGTTTTCCCCTCTTGTGGGAGTGGTAACAATTTGTTCCATAGCATTTGAGTTTATAAATTCTAGGAACCTTTGGGCTAGGTGTTGGAGCTAGAGTAATGCTCCCAGTCTATGTTTGGGTAGTTGAAGTCACCCAATATAATGGTGTTTGGAGAGACCTTCATATTTTCCAGTGTTCTCAGGAAGGCCGAGTGGGGTTCCTGGGTTTGGGAGGGTGGTCTGTAGCAGGCTATAAACTGGAAGGCAGTTTTACCCACTGTTAGTTGCACATGGATAGTCTCTGATGCTTCATGCTGTGCCACCAACCTGGAGGTGTGGGTATCTTTGACAAATATTGATACTCCTCCTCCTTTTGTGGTTCGGTCCAAGTTTTGGGGCCGAAAAGCATGGTATGAGGTATAACCTGGTAGTGCTGGGGTGCTCTCGGGAGCCTTGAACCAGGTTTCTGTTACTGCACAGATATCGATGTTCTCCATGCTAAGGAGAGTTTCGAGTGCATGCATCTTGAGGTTTAGACTTCTGGCGTTGAGTAGCATTACTCTTAGTTTCTTATCCGTTGTGATACCTATGGAGGTGGGTTTGTCTTTTGAGCCTTGCCTAAAAAAGGCACTATGGGGGAAGCAAGAGGCTTTGCCAATATCCAAAAGCCCAGGGGTGACAGGTGCAAGCAGTCCCTAGCGAAGCATAGTGGCTTGTCGAGCATGTCATCCCAGGATGACAGGCATTGGATCCCCTTTGAATGACACCAATACTTAAGCCAATTGTTGAAATTGATCATCTTGTCTTCATATTGTGGCATCATTCTTGGTGAGGGTAAGATGCTACTCAAGGTCAGGGTCATACCGGCCTGGGCTACATGCTCAGAGAGCTCCTCTATGTCTCTTTTCATGTAGTCCAGGGAGGTACATCTCAGGTCATTCACACCAGCATGGACAATGACTGATTCATATTTGTACTTGCCTTGGAGTGACCTGAGTGCCTGTGTTATGTGGCAGATCCTAGCGCCCAACAGGCAGCTCACCATGACCTTCTCCTTGTTCAGCCTGGTGAGCGGGACGTCAGTGTGCCTGATGATAGAGTCACCTATTACAAGTGTATCAGGTGTGTTGTTTAGCCTTAAGGGCTGTGACTGTTCAGCACACTGGCTTTGTGAGCTATGTGTTGCATGTGTTTTGTTTTGGGTTAGCGGTTGCTTGGGTGTCTGCTTTGGAGGTCTCTGCTGCTTAGGCAGATTTTTATTTAGAGCCTCCGAGTATGTTTTTGTGTGTTTATGTGTTTGGTTTGCTGTCGTGGTAGGTCTATGTGAGACTGGAATTGTAGTGAGTGTGGTTTCCTTCTCCTCCTGACTGGTTATGCCAGTACTGAGTTGAGAGAGCTTAGCCTCCAGTTTGGCTATATGGTTGCATCTCTCACATGTGTTGGAATTTGTTGGGAGGAGGAGAGGGTTGTCTGTGTACATGAGGCAGTTGTAACATTGCCTCAGGATTCCCAGATTCACCAGCTGGACCGGAGAGGAGATTGACAACTGACCTTTGGACATGCTAGAATAATATTGGGAATTCCTTTATAATTGAAAAAAAGGGCCAATGGGGAACAAGGTACTCAAGGGGAGTTTGTGAGGGTGTAGTACTTTTAATTTTTTAGTGCTGACATATAATTGCTTTAGTGAGCGAGTGCCAGGTAACTTAAATGCAATGTGTTACAGGTAACTTAAATGCAAAAATGACAAACAGTAACTTTCTTTCAAGTGAAACAAGGAAATAAGTACAGTAAGCAATGCAGATATCACTAGGGATCCACAGAAGCACTGAAAAGCCGCATTTTAGGTGGAATTAGCATTTCAGAGAAATAACAAGCAAACAAACAACAAGCATACAAACAAAGCTAGATTCAGCAGGCCTGGATCTAGTCTATGCTACAGCAAACAAGGTGTACCAATTTCAGTAAGAAACAGTTCAAATTTGCAGTCACTATAAGTCTTTAACCAGAAATTCCCAGCTCAGAAGGGCAGAGTCCAGCCTCTCCTCCCACAAGAGTGCAGACCACGAACCTTCTTAATGTAAAATAACTGGCCTGAAGCCCAAGTGCTTAAACAAGAACTAATACACTTTTAGAATTACAGACACTGAGCCCTCAGTCAGCAGTTCCCAACTTAGAAGGATGTAAACTACCTGTCCTGCCACCACAGTGCAGGCTACAAACCTTCCTAATGTAAAACAACTAGTCTGAAGCCCAAGGGCTTAATCCAAAAGACTTAGAATGATAGCTACACTTTAATCAAGTTACTACCAAGCAGTAATAAATACAATTGAATACTTTAAAGAATGCCTGGATTAGTGCTCAAGTTATACAAACAAAGCTAGATTCAGCAGGCCTGGATCTAGTCTATGCTACAGCAAACAAGGTGTACCAATTTCAGTAAGAAGCAGTTCAAATATGCAGGCACTATAAGCCTTTAACCAGAAATTCCCAGCTCAGAAGGGCAGAGTCCAGCCTCTCCTCCCACAAGAGTGCAGACCATGAACCCTCTTAATGTAAAATAACTGGCCTGAAGCCCAAGTGCTTAAACCAGAATTAATACACTTTTAGAATAACAGAGACTGAACCCTCAATCAACAGTTCCCAACTTAGAAGGATGTAAGCTACCTGTTCTGCCACTACAGTGCAGACCACAAACCTTCTTAATGTAAAACAACTGGTTTGAAGCCCAAGTGCTTAAACTAAAAGGCTTAGAATGAGTTACACCAAGCAGTAATAAATACAATTGAGTGCTATTAAGATGACGCAAAAGCAAAATAAAGTAGGAATAAACACAAGTACAGTAAAAGCAGATATTTTTTTTTTTATATAGTAGTGATGGGGGGGTAAAGGTCAAAGGAAGAACATCTACTGCTGTGGGTTATGTAAATGAGCTCTTAATGAATATTCAATATGTGGGTGTGCACTTTACTTGGGAAGTTTTATGCATCACTGACATAGAAACTATACAAATACATTTTCCTTGTCATGTCTTCTGTAGATATGGAAAGGTACTCTTGGCTGACATAGTCCTATTCAGTCTGCATTCTGTGGTACCTCCACTTTCTTTCAGTGCAACTTGATGTGCTACGTTTGTCATTTGTCAACAAGGTTCACTCATCAAACCAGTGCAACATGGGGTGCTGACCTTGCTGTGACCTTGCTGAAGCCTAATCCTTATGGCAATACAAGCAAAAAGCAAAGGCCATGGAGAATTTTTTTCTTAAAGCACTGCTTTCCTGGTATTTTGTCCATCATTCTATTTCTTATACAAATTTGTTTGCTGTGCCTACCAAGTGTGGTGCAATTATTTTATAAACAATTCATTAGCAGATTTTATTGAGCATTACGGTATCATGTACAACAAACTCTCCTAATACAGGCATACAGATTATCACTTCTTACTTAAATCCCAATATTAGGTAACAAGGTTAAAAGGCAGGCTCTAGCAAAGTGAATTACATGTTCATATTGTGACCTCTGTGAGTTAGTCTATTTACAAAGGCTTGCAGTTATATTCAGGAAATACATACCATAGTGCAATGAGAAATTAAGTTTTCTTGGCAAGTTGATGTTTGTACTTAGCTGCATTTTAAACAATGATTTATGTAAGACAGAGTAATAAAAACTGTATTTTTAAATATAAATATTATTGCTACGTTTTTATCTGTTTATGAACGGACAGGAAATAATCTGATGATGTTTTAAATAAGGATGATACTGCTTACAAAATATGTCAGTTTCTTTAAGCAGAAGCTTGCTAGATAAAAATCTCTTAAATTAATTTTGTGTCACTAGAGGTAACTGAACTATGTAGTCTAGTAAATCATCCTAAAATCATATTTTTCATGCAAGAATAATCTGTATGTAAGACTGGAGGGTTTATACTTCACAGATAGGGTAAAAGCATTACTGTATGGTGTGGGAACTATTCTTGAGGCCATTTTAGGTAAAGATTAATGCAGCCAGTAGCCAGGTCCCTCATTTTGGTAGAAGATGCAGTTATTCCTTGCTACAGGCCTGATAGTTGAAGTAAGGCTGGGGCAGAGCTAGCTGGTACTGTGAGCACTGAATGCATCTATGATTTGTGTGTGTCCGGAGGCATGCACATATCAAAACAAAGAGGATGAATCACATGAAAGGTGTGACTGTAGATCAGGTACATGTGAGAAAAATGCAGTATGACTGCTCCGTTATAAATAATGATCACTCTGCAGCTCTCCACATTTCAACTGTACAGGAATATCCTTGAATAAAGTATGTTTGAGAAGAGAGTTCCACTAGTGTATGAATGAATGATTCAGTTAAAAATGACAAAGGGTTGTGACCCAATGCTAGTCTTAGTTTCTTGACCTGAAGCAAGCAGGGGACATCAAGTGATGTAACGTACTGGACTGGTTCTTCACTGACACTCTAGAGGCAGGAGAAGACACACTTCTACTCTGAGCAGCTTGGCTGCTGGTCCTCCACTCCATGCACTCATCAACTAGAAACCATTTCAAGTCCTTTCATGGAGAACAGTGATGCACTGCAAAGCAGTGCTGACAGACAATGAGAGATTATTAATGAGGCATCTTTGATGTGCCACTGTTTAATATTTATCATTTAGGTGAAGTCAGCAGTCATGTTCAGCCAACACTCACAAGAAGTAACAAGTGAAGGAAGTGACAGCTAATGAGCACCATATGTACGGTCCTGCATATATCTTCACTGAGGCTGCATCACTGTAGATTCTTGTATGATAGTTAAATTAACTACCCTATTTAAAGTAATACAAAACACACTACAGATTGAAATGCCTACGTTATTTGTCTAATACTGCACTTGAGTAAGTTAAATAATACTGACTATGGATATAATAAATAAATATTACACATACTTGGAATATATGTAAGTATATATTGCACAAATAAATAAAAATTGACCTATTATATGTCCAGGCCCCTGGGACAAGTGCCCGAGTTCAGAAGTCTAATGACTGTAGAGTAGAAACTGTTACTGAATATTATAGGCCTGCAGTGGATGCTGTAATATCTCCTACTTGATACCAAATGCTTAAACACTCCATGCACAAGTGCAAGCTGTCCTATATTATTTTAGTGGCATTTTGGATGCTTCTTGCAGAATAAAGATGTTGCATAGATGGAAGACTGGAACCTGTTACCTTCTCTGCAACCCTCACCACTCTTTGTAGCACCTTCCTTTCTCTAACTGTGCAGCTTCCAAACCACACTGTGAAGTTGCAGGTAAGTATGCTCTCTATTGTACCTCTATATGAGGAGGAAGATTAGCTTTTTTCAGGCTTCTTAAAAAAAGTAGAGGTGTTGGTGTGCTTTCTTGACCAGTTGGCTGGTGTTTCCTGACCACAGAGATCCTCTGATATCTACACATCCATGAATTTCGTACTCTTAACCCTCTCTACACTCTCACCACTGATCCTGAACACTAGGTGGTTTGTTCTCTTTTTCTTGAAGTTGATGATAATCTCTTTGGTCTTGCTTACATTCGGGTCAAGGTTGTTCCCCTTGAACCAACTGATCAAAGATGATACCTCCTCTCTCTACACCCTTTCATCCTCCTTTGTGATGAGTCTCACAACTGTGGTTTCATCAGCAAACTTGATGATATGGTTGGACTTGTGCTTAGCATTGCAGTCATGGGTCAGGATGGTGAATAACAGTGGTCTGAGAACATATCCCTGTGATAACCCAGTGTTAATCATGATGCACTTTGATGTGTTCTTACCCGAACACACCCTCTGTGGTCTTTCAATTAGGAAGACCAAGATCCAGTTACAGAGATGTTTACTAATTGCTAAATGTGCCAGTTTATCTAACAGCTGCATTGGTACCACCATAGTAAATGCACAGCTGAAGTCTGTGAACAACATTCTCACATAGTTGTCTTTGCCCTCTAAATGATCAAGTGAGATGTGTAGTGCTACTGATATCGCATCAGCCGTGCATCAGTTAGCTCTGTACGCAAACTGCAGAGAGTCAAAATCAGGAGGTAGGCATGATGAAAGATGCTTTTTGATCAGCCGCTCACAACATTTCATAATAGTGGATATCAGAGCGACTGGTCTGTAGTTGTATATATCACACCTGTTTTCCTTAACTATCATCAATCCAACATTACATAAATTGCCCAGTTCCTGCTTTCCCTCCTCCAAAACATTATTCTGCATGTATTGTTCCCACAATTTCCATTTTTTGTATTAATTTGCTGCTACCCTTTGTAAAGATCTCACTTCAGTTCTTTTAGTTCTGTTAAAATATTCAGTACTTCAGTATTGAATACTTCAAATACAGTTGGATTAGCCTTTGATTTCGATTTTCTAGTAATTACTTTTTTTGGCAGCCACAAGAATTAAATTTCTTACTATGTCTAGGCAGTTCAGATCTTGTATCCCTGTGCAAAAAAATAATAATAATAATAAATAAAATAAAATCATTTTCTTATTTACTCCCATTTGCTCTCCCAATAGTTCTGACAGAGTATGCTGTAAGGAATTTTTGAAACGGGCCAACTTAATACTATACTCCCAAAACATATATTCCAAGTTACCCTTTTCCTCTTTATCACAGCTCCAGCACTTGCCATCTACCTGAGAAAAAATTCTTTGGAGTCTGCTTGGGATATAAAAATGCCTATGGAAACACTTCAAAATATTATATACCTTGTTGCATACTTGGGAACCATACACATGAGGATAAGCATTCTAATCCTGATGGAAAGGGGCAGACTGGTGCCAGACAACAGCACAAATCCTTGAAGGAGGAGACATGACAAAAGAGTATGGACCTTGGGAATTTCAGCCACAATTCACATGTGTTACACCTTAATTGTGGGTGCATGGGAATATGTACTAGCACAGAGATGCCATAGTATCCCTGCAGTGATGTAGATCACTCCTCCCCAGCCAGGACAGGAGTTTAGGGCCTAAAGCATACACATTCATCACCAGAATGCCAGTGAAGATACAAACCTCCCTCATGGCTGCCTGAACAATAGCTCATTGAGACCGTTCTCACCCCCATGATTGAGATAGCCAGTACAAGGGAACAAATTAGCTCAAGTTTATTTGGGTAAGGCTAAATGGTTGGAAGCCATGAGGCAAACAGCATGCAGAAAACATATAATGAATGATTATTTCTAGACTATTATATGCTTATCTCTGAAATTGTAGTCAAAAGCTCATAATCATGGATGTGAATGGATGGTTTTAGCAGACCTGGTTCTTCTCAGGTCTCATATATTTAATTTGATTGTGGTAAAGCAGAACGGATGTTGTCATAAAGCAATGTTGTTATCCATGGAGAGAGTTAAATTAAGTTAGTGCTTCAGACTTAACAACTCCTTCAGCTGGTCAGTAGGGTAGGCTGAGAGAAGACTGTGTCCACTGCATTACAGTAGCTTTATAAATGCAGTATTTAGACTCCGTGGCTAGTATTGTTAAATTTGTTTTATTTTATTCATCCCATTTTTGTTAATTAATGTATTAGATCCAATGCTATTAGACTGCTGCATTTGTGGGCTACTTAACATCAGCACATCAGGTAAGATACCTAACGTTTCACAGCAATGACAGTTAATAAATAAAGTAATATTGTATGAAAGATATACTATATAATCAGACTACTTCTACATTAGTAAGACTGACCAAAAGGTCAAAGCTGTGGGGTAACTTATACATTGCCAATGCATTGTATGTTTTATATAATAATTTTGCATAGCTGGTGTTTTATGTATAATTATTCATAAAGTGCTTGTAGAGCATGGAGCTCGCTGATTATGCTCTGATATTCAGAAAAAGATAAATCAGTTAAGCATTATAGTAGCTCAAGACCTGACCTTAAAAAAATGTTAAGCACCCCTGCTAAAGTCTCGGGCAAGGCAGTAAAATCTGCCAGTACAAATGACATCAGCAGAATAAAAGGCTTGTTTCTGTCTGCTGTCCATCAGTAACATACCCCTGACTTCCTGGTCTAAACCTAGAAAGTTAGTAGAGTAACAGGATGTGTGTTCACCTTATTTTCTGAAGGAAATAAAGTCTAAAACCTAAATATATTTCATTATTTAATGTTTTAAATCCATGGTACTTTTTCCAAAAAACACGGACTTTATGAGGACTGGAAAAATATATAAGGCAAAAACCTGGAGAGTTGAGAGGCACTGAAGATGAGTGTAAATGTAAAGGACTATGTTACACAGCCTTACTGACAGCACTCGCTAAGTGCTTTATGGTTTTAAAAGCTGGCAAAACACATAGTGCTTTTTTTTCATTTATTTCTTTAACTAGTAGTACATGTAAAGATAAAGCTCCATGCACTTCAAAGAATTATGAGTGCATCATGGATGCTGACCTAATATTAGGTGTTCTCAACATGGCTGTCAAGATTCCCTCTCTGGTGAATTTCTTGGTATCCATATCTCAATCTTGTAATAATGCAGTTAGCACTGACGACCTGCTCATAATCCTCTTAAGGTACGCTTGAGGGCCATGACATCTATGGCCTAGCAGTAGTTTAGTTGTTTACAAAATGGGATTACATCTATATCATAGTATATGAATATTTTTTCATTCATTTATTTATTATATTTTCATTAACAATGTTATCCCTACTTGTCATCAGCTAGGAAATACAAAGGAGCAACAAATATAATAGTTTATGAATCTGCCAAAACAAATAATAGATCTAGCTTTAGAGTATTTCAGATAATACAAGACACAATGAATTATGTTACAAAGTAGTCATAACAAATAAATGTAGCTTTAGATATTCGAGACAGAGAAGTAATTTAGTATACAAATAAATACTGTTGCAGGAATATTTTAGACAGCAAATTAACAATGAATAAAGTACATATGCATAAATTCCACATAATAATTGATATCACAAGGTAAAACTATTACATAGACTACATCATGAAACTGTATTCCCATAAATAAGGAGAGATGCATAGGTATTTCAGAAAAAAAGAGGTATAGGAGAAGATAATAGAATAACAAGGACAGGAATGTTGAAGCCACTCATCGCTTTTTAAAAGTACTGATTAACATTTTCAGTAACTTGTGTGCATACGGAGTGTTAAACTCCAGTGGAGCTATAAGCATTCTCTGGGTCACTGAGGCAATCACTCCCTTCTCAAATCATTTGGGACCTGCAGAAGTACTGTTCTATACTTAACTGAAGTCTATTTGTTTCCCTTTTCCAAATACTGTTGCAGATGTGCTTCACAGATACTCAGTATGTATGCATGTATAATAACAAAACTGTTAGCTAGCATTGGCCATCCCCAGTGGAACAGAGAGATAAATCTTGGACTACGACCCAAGTGACCAAGTACAATTATCATCTGGTGCACATGATGGTGCAGGCAGGGAGGATAAGCATGCCTATTCTTGGGGTGGGCAGGCTAGGTGGGTTTCTCACTGTGCTCTGGTGGAATAAGGAGTGCATACAAATAGCTCACCAGACTACACATGTAAGAGGTTTGAGGTGGACACCACTATGGGCCCAGGGTGGGAGGTATCCTCATACCACTCCTCATCACTCTCCCAATTGAAATGTATTTGTCAACATGCTGAAAGGGAAGATAAGGCTAGGGACAGTTGAATGCCTCCCCAGGCATTACTAGTTACTAGACAGCTGTATAAAGTGGATTTCCCAAGAATCTCCAGGCATTACTGGTCAGCCTTATATGTGGATTCCCCAAGAAGACAGCCTAGTATTAAGGTATATGTAAATGTCCTTACAGATGAATAACTGACATACCTGACAGAGAATGATAAGACTGGAAAAATATGCTGCCACTGACTTGTCAGTCATTTTGCATGTAATTGTGTGTCTATGGGCATTCATCCAAGTTCTGAGTGACTGGTGTTTGGGAAGAAGGTCAACCGACATTAAGCTAATTAAGTTGTTCAATCTGAGTCAGTGGTTTGAACCTAGACATTGGTTTTATAAGAAACTGTAACACTGAAGAACTTTTCCCTCTGCCCCATTACCAGTGGACACAAATAAAATGTGCTGAAGGGCAACAGATGTTTGTTATTCTGGTAAGGCATGATTTTATGATGAATGTACCCTGAAGCTAAATGGCTGATTACCTCAGAACAATAACAGTAACTGTAAGATTATTGGAGTTTGACTTTTGGTGCCTGTGTTACATTCATGACAAGACGATAGTTCTGCAAACAATAATGACAGGGTGTGTGCTATTGTGTAAATAATACCCACTCAGGGTTGGTCAGAAGTCTGACACTGCAGACAGAGTCGATGTCATGCTCACTGTTATGCAAGCATACTTTCACAGACGCCATAAACACAGACACTTTTCTTTCTTTCTTTCTTTCTTTCTTTCTTTCTTTCTTTCTTTCTTTCTTTCTTTCTTTTCTTATTGGATCACAGGATCATTGGAATTTACTAGTCTATTGGCCTTGAGGCCCTTATAAGCCTAGCCAAGAGTTTAGCCCATGTATAAACAAATCAGCACCCTGATACCCCTGTCCAGCAGGGACAATTGTGGAATCCCAGGGACATATTTTCTATTTCCCATCCAGTTATCCACATTGCCCTTAAAAAGGGGTAAAGTGGTACTCTGCTTGATGTGGAGAGTGAGTCTATTACACAGATGGGAAGTCTCTTTGACACAAATCTATCCTGCTGAGTCCTACTGATGTCACAGACCAGGTTGAAGCTACGTGTGAGGGTTACTTGAGTGGAGCTTGACTTGCGGATATGCTGCAGTCCCATCAAGTCAGGGTCCGAGATTGCCTTGTATGCCAGACAGAGGTCACCTCTGAGAAGTCTGTGTGAAACAGAGTAGAGGGATAGGGCTTTTAGCCTATCCATGTATGGAAGATTTTTGAGGCCCTGGATTCTCCTGGTGAGGAACCTCTGTGTCTCTCCAGCTGCTGAATGTGCTTTGTGAGGTACATGCCAAATGGGACATTGTACACAATAATGGACCTTATAATGGAAGAATACAGGGATGTTATGACCTCCTTGTCCTTGGATGAGATACCCTTACTTATGAGGTGGGCCATGTAGAAAGCTTTCACTACAATGGATGCAACATGGTGGTCAAAAGTAAGGTTGCTATCAATCTGGGTGCTCACATCACTCACGACTGACTGCGTGCTTAGGACATTGTTATTAATGTGAAACTTTGTGGGGACATCACTCTCCCAGAAGGGGATGAGGATGCATTTTTTTGTATTCAGCTTGAGGCCATATTTCTGGCAGCAGTCATTTGTTTGGGTGAGACCCTCTTGAAGGATGTCCATGCAACTAGGGAAATTGATGACAGCACCCAGCTTGCAGTCATCTGCAGTCTTGATCAGCCATAGCCCACTGGTTATGGCCTGCACCTCAGAAAAGTATATCTCAAATAATAATAAGTATATCCCAAATACATTTTTGTTTTATTTTTACCTCCCTAAACAGCAAAGGCACTGCTTAGTGAGTGCAAAATATTGGCGGTCATTATCTCCATTACAGTCTGAGATCCATGGCAGCTTAATATACTGCTGGGAAACAGTGGACTCATTTTTCAGTTGGCATTACCTGTACATTATCACCCTGCTGGAGAATATTCGTTTTCCAATCAAAGTGGCGACATATAGGTCACCCATACTCTCATATCACACAAAGTAACATTCAAGTCAGAATGCTAGTACCCTTAACCTTAACAGACAGTTGATGAGGCTTTATGTTCAGACAATTTTAACAGTATAAATAAAAACTTTATCCTTTACTTCTACTCTTCATAGGTATGTGTTAGACTGACAGCTCAACACATTTATCTCATCTCTCCTCTCTTTTTTTTTGTTCCTTTCAGTTAGCTAAACCATACCCTGTGTAGTGTACTTACTAACTACACACAGTATCCATACAGTCTAAATTAGTCTTATTCTCTCTGGAATCGCTGCCTTTTTGTAACACGTCACTTTGCCATGAAATGGATATTATTGTAAACTCACATTTTCTGTTAACCAAAACATCTGTCTCACAGACACTGCTTTTTACAAAACATCTGTCTCGCAGAGACTGCTTTTTACACAGGCTAACACATTAAGATTTGTTACTTCTTGTTTACTTTCCCATGCATCATTAAACTTATTTTTTCTTTGTCAGAGCAGTTGCTGGAGCTATCATCTCTGCTAAATGAGCACTGATTTTAATCTAACGTAGTGGGTACCTTTAGTTTTATATGGCAAGCTATAACCTGGTCTTCTAAACATTCAGAGATGTAGACTCACACACACACACACACACACACACACACACACACACACACACACACACACACACACACACACACACACACTCATGCACACCATGTGTCCATCTCTATTGTGTAGTTGTAATATTAAGCATCTGAGCTGCACAGTTTCTTTTCACACTGGCTTTTTACAGTGTCTTTTTTTTAACCAGTAAGAAACAATGTTCTACTTCCCTTTCCTGGCTCAACTGGTTAGTTAAGAAATGTATATAATATCAGTATCTTAATAACTCCCAGTGAAAGCTTGTACTAGACTGAAAGCTCAAGTAATTGCAAAACCTATGTAGGTTCAATAAAAGGCATTACATCATGTCTGTTTTCTATTGTTTTTATGTTTTTCTCTTACTAGACCAGCATGGCATTTCTTAATGTTTGCTGCTTAAAAGCTAGTATTTTTGTGATTAATAAGGTAGACAGAGCTGAAACTGGTGCTAAGAATATTTTACTATACAAGGAATATTGTTTGATTTTGCATTTGATACCCTTTATTGTAGAGAGTGGAACATTGAATTAAATGGGAACGTGTGATAAGCTGATTGCATAATTGTTCATATTTATTCAGTTGTTTTGCATACATCTGTTTATTTCATATAAAATGTATAATTTTATTTATTTTTATTCTGTTAAAAGACTGTGCCTATAATGGCCAAGTTTCCAGGTTTCTGGTAAGTATTTTCATAATAAAAGGTCTGTTTTAATGGATTGTTATTTTTCTACATTTGATTCAGTTGTTCTTTTATAACTTTACATTTATCATTTAGCTTTGTTGCTATTATTTGGATCATCATGCATGTAGCCAATGATTTCTACCATCCCTAGTTGATGCATTGGAGCTCAGAAAAGAAAATACATACTGTCTTCTAAAAACCCTTCTTTTACATCTATGACCATGTATGACTTTCCTGTAAATAAAAACAAAGGGAACAAAGAAATCAGATGTTTGTTTCATTTAGATCCCAACTGCTTCTAAGTAATGGACTACAATAACATAAGCAACAACCTGAAAAGCTATTTGGGAAAGAACAGAATAATACCCTCTACAGCATATTGACTTTAACGATGGATTTAAGAGTTGAAAACAACTCATTTAGGACTAGGAGACCACAGACACCCCTTTATCTTGCTTGCTGAGATTGGAGAGTTGCTTCATTGAATGGATCAAAATACAACCAAATCTCCTTTCTGAAGTTAAACAAATGCAGAATTGGTTGGAAGCAACTATCAGAAGAAGAACATATCAGAAGAACATAGGATGAAGACCTTAACCAGAAAGTCCATAAAATGGAACGGCAGGTACTTCATCAAAAGCAAAAATAACATCAAGAATTATAAGAACATTACTGCCTTACTGTTCTATAAAATCCACAGCAGGACCCAGAACTAATACTTCTGTCATGCCTGAGTTTGTAGACTCCACTAGAGTTTGTTAAGTGTTAGGAGTAGTAGGTCTACCTCAGGCAAAGGACACTGTCTATTCAATAATTCTACTCTTCTGAATAGCTAACAGTCTAAAACATGTCCCCCTACTGGACAAAACCAAGGAAAGACGAAAGGCAGAAATAATGACCGTGGAAAGGCTTTTCACAACAAAGAGTGAAGGGCCAAATAATGAGCAACTTTTATTTTCGAGCAATGATGCTGTGTACAGGGGAAGCCTTAGGTGAAATATAGCCTTAGGTGAAGGGCTTTTGGGTACCTCTCCCTCAGGCCCTCCTGACAGTTCCCAAGACCATTCGGCCCCTAAGGCACTTTACTATTCTTGTATTTTTAGATGCCTCATATTGGTCTGATTCATGTTTTTACAGAAAGAACCAAAATGATTATTCAGGTTAGGTAATCAACAAATTAAGCTACCCATTCTAACAAGGAATGCCTACTTCTTTGGATTGTTTTGTTTTTACTGCCACTGAAAATTAGTCTAGTTAGTAAACAAGATATTTTATTGAAGTATCTTACAATTTTGTCCAGTATTCTTTCAGTAGTGCAAACAAACACCGATAATATAATTAAAAAAATAATAAAAGTGCTGTTTTTCTCCATAGTGTATAACCTATCTTTGTTTTTATTGCTGCCAAATGATTTCAGTTTTGCTTTTCACTAACTGCATTGCACCTTAATGTAGAAACAAGGAAGTTAATTTGTAATTCTATTGTTGCATTTTCTGATGCATACTGCAATGCCGGCCAAGTTCCTGTCGCTCTCATTCTTTCTGGCTCCTTTGTGTTTTTTTTCTCCCTGCTGGCATCGCAGCAACAATGACCAGTCTCTTTCTCCATGTCCCTTGTCAGACATACCAGATCAAGATCAGAAAATTCAATCAGCATGCCATGAGCAATTTAAATTGAAAAAACTCAACAGGTAAACCTCAAATCAAAGTAACCAGTACTATAGACCTTATTGATCTCTCGTTTTCTTTATAAAGGCAGAAACCCAACCCCACATAAGGTTGCAACCAGTCACTGCAGTATTATCTGATGTCTGAATTTAAAAGGAAACACTGGAATAGAGGGAAGAGGGCATACACATATACTGTAAATGTTATGACCAATTGCAATGACAGCAATGAAGACAAAGAATAAGGTAGATGACTACTTCTGTAACAGCTCTGAATAGAAGTGTATAGCTGCAGCAACTTGGACAGGGGTGCACAGCTGCAGTAGCTTTGAGCAGGGGTGCATATCAGCAGCAGCTTGGAACAGGGGTACAGCGCTGCAACAGCTTTGAAGAGAGACACACAGCTGCAGCAGCTTGGAGCAGGGGTGAATGGCTGTAGCAGCTTGGAAAAGGGGTGCAGCAGCTTGGAGCAGGGGTGAATGGCTGCAGCAGCTTGGAGCAGGGGTGAATGGCTGTAGCAGCTTGGAACAGGGGTGCAGAGCTGCAGCAGCTTGGAGCAGGGGTGAATGGCTGTAGCAGCTTGGAACAGGTGTGCAGAACTGCAGCAGCTTTAAACAGGGGTGTATAGCTGTAACAGCTCTGAAAAGTGGTGCACAGTTGCATCAGCTTTGAAAGCAGCTTTTTTCTTTACTTTTGAATAAATACTAAAATTACAAAAAATACAGAAAATATTCTTCGTTAGAATGGCACTCTAGGCAACTGCACAGCTCACTTTGTATATGGCAGGCCTTGTTTATGTGTCCTTCAGAGTTTTTACATGTCTGTTCTGTTAAACCTTCAACAAGTGATTATTCTCATAACAGTTTGACAACATCCCAACTAATAACTTAAATTAGTCCATGTATATGGATTAACTGATTCCACGCTTTCTTTTTTGCTCTTGGATTCGAGTTTATGCCTTTAAATTTATCAAAATCGGTATTAGCCCAAACAGATCTATTTAAGTTTTTTTTTCTTATTTATTTACTTATTATTTGTTGCTTGAGTTAGTACCAATAGATTAGTAGTCTCTTTTCAGACAAAGCCCAAGGTGGTACTTACAGTATATTGACTATGGTAAATTCGACCATGACATCAAGGTTATTAAAAAATCTGTTTTAAGTATTATTTCAAAGCAGTTGGTGTTTATGACTGTAAAGGTTACTAGGAATGTGAAATCATGCATGGTGACTCAGATTACCCATTTCCTGTAATTCTGGTGATAAAAAAGACTTAAATGAATCAAACAGTCTATCAGATTCTTTAAATGACAGGTATGCATTTATTCCAAGTTTTGATAATGATGATATAAACGTATTTCAAAACGTTGTGATATATGAATGATTTAATGTTTTTTAAGCAAAACTGTAGAAACAGAGATAACTAATTGTGTGAATATTACATAATTAATTAAATAAATAATTATACAAAAAACAGCATATAGTTATTAACCCTGTAGAGAAACGTTTAAGTTTGTTAGTGCAAAATCTACAACAGTGGGTAAGGCTGTGCAATGCTCACCTTTCAAACACTAATGTATGATCTTTCTAACTAAAATAGTACTTTAAAACTAAAAAGAAGTTTAACATCCCATCCAAAGGACAGCATACCCATGAGTGCAGCACCCCCTTTATGCTGGAAAATCAAACCAACTACCTGGTATGGGAATTAAACCCTCAGAATTCTAAGTATGCTACCTGTTGTGCTACTGACACTGAAATAATCATATTCTCACATAAAGTATATGTTAAATTATTTCGTAAATTCAATTACTGCTCCTTACGTTACTACAGTAGTATGTTTTTTCGTAAAGCTTATCTAATTATCTTTGATGGACAAAAATTTCTTCATAAGAATGGTACTGCAATGGGCCCCAACTTTACACTAATTTGGTCATGGGCCCATATGAGAGAATGAATCTATGTATGGAAAAAGTATTTGGACGTAGATGGGATATGCAACAATTTCATGAATTTTCAGCCATGTGCGTATAAGAGATCTTGTTTTGTAATTACTTTCTGTCTAACCTATCAAAGTTCAAATTATGTAGCTGCAACTTTATTAAGAATGCCTCAATCCCATGTCTGTCTTAAATGAACAAAAAAAAAATGAGTGCTAAAGTAGCCTACACAGATCATGGTCTCATATCCCCTGCCTCATCTTCCTTGTCTTACAGAAAGTTTCTAAAAGCTAGACCTGTTTGTAAGCAATGACCTAATATTTTAGTAGTTGATTAAAATCTACATACTCCTTTCATAATGGACATTAAATCATCCAATATATTAGTCTAGATTCTTGGAAATCATGTGCAAATTCTTTTCTATGTAACTAGTCCGAACTACTCTGTTATTGCTTACATTTTTTTATTTTTTGTTTAGAAATATTTCATCCAAGGTAAGCCTCTGATTAGTCAGTATTGATTAGTGCACTTCCCTGGGTAAAAATATATATCAATATCTAGATTTATAATAGATGGATAGATATATCTGTATCTATATGTGTGTGTATGTAATATATATATATATATATATATATATATATATATATATATATATATATATATATATATATATATATATATATACATTGTGTGTATATGTGTGTATTTTATATATATATATATATATATATATATATATATATATATATATACATTGTGTGTATATGTGTGTATTATATATATATATATATATATATATATATATATATATACATATATATATATATATATATATATATATATATATATGTGTGTGTGTGTGTGTGTGTGTATATGGATTCACTTCATAACACTGAAACATCAAAACACTGAAAACACATATCATACATATACTGAGTTTAAACAACATAAATCATAGCACTTTCCACTTAGTGTAGTGAAGTGCAATCTTGGAATTGATATATATATAAGTAGCAGGGGGTGTGGGGGGTGCAGCTCCCCACATGGGGGTGCAGGGGAGCTTGCCCCCCTGCTTACACTTGCTGGAAAGTGTTATGATTTATGTTGTTTAAACTCAGTATATGTATGATATGTGTTTTCAGTGTTTTGAGTTTCAGTGGTTTGAGTTTTAAAGATTTTGAAGTTTCAATGTTTTGGTTTCAGTGTTTTGAGTTTCAGTGTTTTGAGCTTTCTGTGGTAAGAAGTGAATCTATATATATATATATATATATATATATATATATATATATGTATATATATATATATATATATATATATATATATATGTATATATATATATATATATATATATATATAGATGTAGATATAGATATACATAGATATACATATTAAACTATACTTTGTGAACGACTATAACATTTGTTTAGAATATCTTGTTAAAATACTATTCTGCGCTATTCCTTATTACTGATATGGTGACTCATACTTACTTTGGTTGGCCAAAGGTTTTAATAGCTTCTTTATAGATTATGGTTGGCGCAGTAGTTATTTAACAACTGTGTTAAAATCAGTTAAAGATAATTTAAACTATCTAAACAAGTTTATACAGCACTAATACAGAATTTTACATTGTGGGCTAACACATATTGTTGCCACGAAGGAGGGGTTTGATTTAAAGAATATTGCTGAAACATTAATAATAAAGAAATCTCCAGCCCAGTTGCACAACATTTTTCAGTATGACTTAATCCAGATCTTTATTAGTTAATTCTTTATACTGTGTTAATATCATAGATAGAATAGCTTAGCATAATTTTCAGTATTAAGAAACCAAGGAAAATGGTTTGTAAGAAAGAACACACACTAAAAAAAATAGCTTCAGTCTTAATATTGCATGTACTTATCCTAGGAGTCAATATGAAGTAATCGCCCCAGACAGAAATCCACAAGCATTTCACTGGAATAAGATAAAGGAGAAATAACAGGAAATGAAACAGTGGCGCAATGGTGAATCAGATAGCATTGTCACATCACAGCAAGACCTTCCCCAGTTTGATTCTCAGCTTGGGTAACTTCTGTGTGGAGTCCGCATGTCACCCCTGTTTTCACGTGGGTTTCCTCTGGGTGTTCTGGTTTCCTCCCACATTGCAAAGAAATGTAGTATGTGGATTAAACACTCTAAATTGGCAATAGGTTTGAGTGTGTGGTATGGAAGAATGGCCATGCCAGGGTTAGCCACCAGGTGATATAAACCTTAGCTTTACATGATTGTCACTGTTGAAGTGACACCCTGACTGCATGTGCAAAAATGGTAAAAAGGGGTTGTAGATGGATGGATTCTCATAACAATTACACCAGAGAGTATATCAATTAAATCTCACTGTAAGGTTATTTTTGGTGGAATTTTCCCAGCATCAAAATCTGTAATTGCTGTGTCCTTTTAATCTGCTACTGGTTTGAGACATATGTCCTTTATACTGATTGCTGCTGCAGTAGCCTAAGCTATATGGTTATATCCTGCAAGGATATAACAGACTGACAACTTTCAAAGCTCTAAGGCAACTTCCACACAAGCAAAATGATAGTCAGCTCAAGCTGAGCTGACTGAAAAGCAGGGCTAGGCTCCAAGCCTATCAGAACTTTCCTGCCACCAAAGAGCAAGCTCCTCTGAGGCTTTTGAGAATTGATTGCCAACTTGTGCTGCTGCTTTGCTAGGCAAATAAGTTCTCTTTGGGGAAGAAACCTTCCTTTAAAAAAATGTTTGATAACACTTTACTGTTCAGGAAAGTTATTTTCAAGCAAGGAGTTTGCTTTAATGGATTATCACAAAACTATATTGTACTTTTAAATGGGAAGGCTCTTTTTTCCTGTCATTTTAAACGTTGTTTAAAATATTTAAGAAAAATAAAGCATGTTTATGGAGGTATTGTATTTATTTTATGTTTTGGGTCTGCCCAAGTATTTTGAAGTGCTTTTTCTTATGCTTTTTTCTGTGAAAAGGGTTACTTTTAAAGCTTTAAAATGTTACTGGCTCTTGCTGCTTTTTTCCCTGGAAAAGAGGCATTATTTTCAGCTCGACCGTGGAAAAAGCAGTCAGTCCCAGAGTTGGTCCTTTTTCCAGCCACAAAAAGAAAACGTTCAGCAAACAGCCTTTACCAACACAGCAGGCTAGCAATTTGCCTCAGCCACACAGGTGGACAACTGCTTTGGCCATTACTTGTACTTCAGACGTTTCATCTTTTACTCTGGGTCCCTCTGGTGTAGCTGCTATAGCTACAATGGACCAGAGATTAGTCACATCCTCTGTGACAGTTGGGGTCCCGTCAGTGAGCAAGGGAGATACACTCTTGTCACTTCTGGGAGAGGGAACAAGGAAGGCTTCCCTGTTTTGTCAGATTGTTGTGCCAAACACTGGAGAAGCTACTACTACTGCTGCTGTTGGCCCCATTTTTCCTGTCAAAAAGAAACAGAAAACTAAACATGTATCTACTCCTCCTCAAATTTTCTTGGACAGGAGTAATTTGCTGGGTTTGGCTCAAGGTTTGTTCAGGCTATTGATATAAAATAGTTTCTGGTAAAAGAAAGAGAAATACCTCTTTTCCTGAAGAGATTCAAAATTTGGAATCTGGACAGGAAGATGAAGGAATAGATATAGGATTTTCTCATCAGATTTTTGATTCATACACAGATTAGAGCACTTTTTTCTGATTCTCCCTGTGAGGATTTCTCTTTCTCTTAGACTATTTCCAAAATATCCCAGTGTTTTCAATGGGAGAACACTGAAGTTTCTCAGTCTCTCAGAAAATACTATGAGCTGTTACAAAAAGAATTCCCAGAACCTTCATCTATTCCTACAGTTCTGTCAGCTTTGGAGGATGTGTGTTGCTGCCTACAACTTTGCAATACTCAGCCAACTATCCCTAAAAAGGCAGATAGGATGCATAAAGTTACTCAGTCTTTTAAGTTTTTATACAGTCTTCTAAAACCTGACCCAGCAGCTATAGCTTTCATTAATTCTACTGCTGCTACACATTTAGTTAATTCTAATTCTACTTTTTCTGATAAGGATGGAAAGATTATTGATAAGTACGGAGAAAACGTGCATGCTTCTGCAGCTTTGATGTTCAGAATTTTTGAAGTGGCAGGCTCATATGTTAAGAATTTTTCTGGCTAATTGTGAAAGAATGAGGAATGCTGTCTGCAGTTTCTTACACTACTCAGAGTTGTACTTGACTGGATAGTTATTTCTTTGCATATCATCATCAGTGGTTTCTAAGTAGAACATTTAGCATTTGCCAAATGGTTTATTCACAGCAAATACCACCAAGAAAAATTGCAGTTTATTTCCTAGCAAATAACAACAGCAACTTGAAAACACCATCCCCCAGATTTAATAAACTCCTTGTAGGAATAGTGTGATTCCTACATGGAGTGTACACTTCATGTGCGGTAGGTGCAAAGTTTGAATACCAAAACAGACCATTCAGCTTTTACATTGGAAAGCATTTCTATTTATATGTATATATTTTTAATTGCCCTAGTTATTGATATTTGTCAACCAGGTTAGTGCAGCTGGTCCAGAATCCCACAGTCACTAGGGATAAGAGGTGAAAAGCTACAATTAAACACAAGTGTGCAATACAGTGCAGTCACACATCAAGGCAGTGCAATTAAAGTTAAATACAAACACATAATAATAAAGTATCAATCATGTTTAATTAACAGAAATATATATTGATGTTATTATGTAAAACTCTTGTTTGCCCTTAGCTAAATTTTGCTAAGCACTGCCAAACCAAGCTAAGCAATACTTAAACAGGACCTGTCTTAGCAATTCTCAGCAGTGCTTAGCTCCAATTAGCCAGTCTGAGCATTGCTAATCAGTCCCCTTCTAAGCAGTCCTCAGCTAAGCTAAGCAGATTTGTGCACTGCTAATCACTGCTAAGCATTTGCCACTTTAAGCACTGCTCAACTCAGCCTAGTGGGTTTGCACACTGCTGAGGTTTGCTTAGCATTTCCAAAAATGCTCCAATGGCAGCAAAGGGCAGGAAATAGCCTTATTTAAGCTGCACAGGTGGGAATATAGCCAGAACCTGTTGGAGTTTGACTTGTGCAGGAACTATGGCAGGAGTTGGCAATGGAGAGTGCTTTCAGGCACAGAGCTGTGGCATGTTGGAGTCCAGGGTCATGGTTAGACTCCTAGTTAAAGACCATGATGCCAGATTGCAGCAGGGCCAGTACCAGGGCTCTCAATATAAGTCTGAGGCCTGGGACTGTCTGGCACATGAGCTCACCAATGCCACTGGAATCCCCCACACTGGTGAGTAGGTGCATTATCATTATGATGACCTGAAGCAGTGGAAGGGGATGCTCTTGGCCCAATGGATCCAAGATGCTTGGGACAGGAATGCCCCAGCAGTTTGTAAGTATACGAATCAGTGCTTTACTAAATTCTAGCATGAATATTTGATAAACAGGTATGCATAATGGTGTGTTTTCCCCCTACAGCTGCAGAGGAGAGGACTGTGATGACATTGTGGTGAGTAGACATCTATCTTGCAATATATAGTACAATAAATAAGAAAGAATACATTGTTTACTGCCAGTAGGTATATCAGTTCTGAGTGCACTCCATGAAAAGTGTCATTAGACCCACATTGATATAAATGAGCAATGCCAGGTACTGTGCAATGCAGATGAAGGCATCAAACAAGCTACTATTGATGAAAAACAACTAATACTGTAGTAATACTGTGCAGGAATGACATAAATATATACAGTAGTAATACTATGGATCTTGTAATAAAGTACACTGTGTTTTAAACTGTGAAGGTAATAAATCACATTCATTCATCAGCTACAGCATATGCAGTACAACTGAAGTCAGAATGCTGAATGTAATAAACCACTGTGTCATGTCACTATCAATAAAGTTATTTCCAGAAACTGTTGTGTTTATTCTTGTCTGCTGTTGAAGAAATACAATTGTACAGGTGCTCCACAGCAAATATGGCTATGACACCATGAATTGAGTGAAGTTTGGCTGATAAAAAACTGTTATGCTGAAGTGTAGATGTGGAGCTGTAAAACAAGATACAATGAAATTTGATATATGTTCTGCACTAATATCTGAACCATGAATAGTAATGTGTAATGCATTATAGTGTGTTCCCTTCAGGATTGTTTTGCGTTAACCTGTGCATGTCAGCTATATGTATTCCTGAATGTAGGTACACTGATGCAGGAAAGTTTGAGACTGTAATAGGTGGAGCCTGCAAATATACGATGCGCAAATTTATATGGTTTGGGTATGCAATCCAGCACCCTGGTATGGGCTGTACAAATCACACATATCCACATCTACTAGCAGTTACATGTGTACACCTGCATGCAAAGTATTAATACACAGTTCACCAGATATTTCTGTCATGCATGAATCTCATGCCTGTATGTCCAACTGTCACTGTTATCTTCTCCGACACTCTACTGATATTACACGGTTAGACTTTGTAACCAAGTGACTTTTAGGCAAAAATCAGTCAAGTAGCCGACAGAGTGTTCCAGTAGCTCAGTGTAATAAATAGCTATGTCATTCATTTTTGAACACACAGACCATGGTTTGAATACAGGGACTGATACTAAGATGTATTCATAGTTACAGACAAGTAGTCCTGACCATTTGTAGAAACAGTCATGTAGTGTTAACAAATATTTTCTCCACAGGGCTTACAGGTAAAGAAATGTTTGTATTAGCTGTATGAAGGGTATACTAATAAACTGTGTGCAGATGTAGTAGTACGTGCCTGCTACATCTGTGAATGTGTGCTGATAGTCCAACCTCATGCATGCAAATGACAGCAGGATAGGTATATATACCATGCACTCTTCCTGATACATGTCTCTCAAGTGTCACACTGTCACAGCTAGTGATCACTGTTGCCAATAATCTTGGACACAGATGTAAATTAATTTGCAGTATGCCAGTAGCACACTCACACAACATCAGTACAGGGTACACCTTGTTAGTCATATATATATATATATAAGACTGACATGCATGACTCCCCTGTAGTCATGTACCTATAGTTCTCACAGCTTGACCCATACCATTCCAGGTTGACAGCTTAATGGGTACAAACATGCTACAGAAGCTGCAGGGCACAGGTAGATGTAAAGTAAGAGCAGACCTGTAGAGTATTGAGTATTACTGTTGTGAAAAATATAACTATACAGTTGTTAATGGAACGTTTTTCTCTCCCCCTACCCCTTATCTGCATCACTGATTATTATTCAAATACAATGGGTATGTTGTTCTCAAAACCTAATGTTGAGACTTGTGTTGTATTATTGTTTATATATTTTAATGGTTGCATACTAACATATCTTGTTGAAATTCTACTGGTGTTGGCCTGTTGCCATAACTGTTACTGGCATGCCGTTACAATAATGACTGTTATTCCATTTATGCATGTGTTCTGTTTGCTATGCAATGCTATTCAATTCTATTGTTCTGGGTTAATTGGCACACCCATCCATGCTGTCATAACTTATGTTGAAATGTTTTTTTCATGACTAAGCAATACACTTTGACAAACCACAACACCATAGCATGTTTGAGTACTAGATCCCAGTGGAGCCACTTGTCCCACCTCATCTGGCCACAGCACTGGGTCCCAGCATGTCTGGGATCCAACCTCGAGCTGCCACCTCTGCTGGCCCTGCAGCACCCTGGGGCGGTATGACCTCAGGGGACAGGCCCATCGCCCTGGGCATGGGCATGGAGGGACCCTGTCACCTGACACCAGTTACCAGGTATGGTATGCAGGGTCATCCAGTAGGATTTGGATGACTGCCTGTGCCAGATAGAGGGCAGACGGGTGAACCTAGAGGGGCATGCTGGCCATGAGCAGCCCCCAGCACAGCCACTTTCAGGCCGTGAAGGGGTAGTGGTGACTGCACATGGGTGGTGACCTCAGTCCCACTTTTTCCATCTTGGGGCACGTGATCCTTTGAATCCCAACCACCCTCCCCATCCAAGGTGTTTACCCCCCTCATGTGTCATACACTGCCCCTGCCTGCTGTCTTGTCTGTCTTGTCTGTTTTCTCTGTCTGCAAATGCAACCTCTCCTACCCAACTTACCTCCCCAAATGTACCTACAACCCTTCCCCAAAACCCACTCTCACCTTAAAAAAAGTAATCTGTCCCAAAAAAAAATTGTCGTATACATAGCTCTCCATTTCACCCCCACGTATACTGACATTAATTAATTTCCCCATGAATTAATCAACAAATTTATGTCACCCACATGCCTCCCTGTGGGATGTGAGGTCCTAAATTCCAAATTGTCCACATCATTCACAGCTGTTGCTGCACAAGAAATGGAGAGCTATGGTCCTTTCTTACACCCATCCTGCACACCCCTAACTGCCTTTCATAATGCTTTTCCCCCTGCTTACTCCATCTCACCACTTTCCTATTACCCCTTTTTTCTTTCCTTGTTGTGGAAATAGTGAGGGTTTAAGTGAGGATAAGTGCTGCTTGGCATTGCTATGAGTCATGCAAAACCACACAATCCTGCTTAAAACTGCTTTAGTCACTCTATCTCATTCAGACACTGTTCTGCCCAGCAACAAAATAACCAGCCCTGGCAAGGCTTGAACCCAGGACCCTATGCATTAGAGTCAGAGCAATGCACCAGGCCAAAATAATCTATAGGGAATTAGAACTGCTTTTGGAAATATATCATGCAATATGGTCATGTAACATTAGGAGGAAAACACCACTGCCAAGTATTGCACCCCATGACCTTGTCAAATAAAACATAGTGCATTACACTAGTAGGCCAGCTGAGCTCTGGAGAGCAAGTAGTGTTTACACAAACATATCCTGATTGCCAGTGACACAATACTCCTATATATACTCGGACAAATCACAGTGTACTTGGGCTAGGGTTACCACCTGTCCCACTTTGTGAGGGACAGCTCCTCTTTGGGCAGTTGTGTCCTGCACAAAGATTGTAAACATTGCCTGCCTGTCCCTGAAGGAGAGGTAACTACCTAGAAGCTGTAGTTTTATTGGCCATTTTTCCCACTTTCTGAAAGATAAGAAAGTTCAGTTACAGATTTTCTGTTCTGAACTCTTTGGAAGTTTCTAGAAGGTCAGTGCTTGCTTGGGCTAAAGGGAAGTCTCTGTGTTCACTAGTGGGAGTGGTTAACACTGAACAGCCTGCCTGTCCCTGGAGGAGTGGTTACTACCGAGAAGCTGTAGTTTTATTGGCCATTTTGGGTCAATTCTAAACTCCTTGATCTCTCTCTCTTAAAACCAGGCTGCCTCGTGGTTTTGGCATCTGTTCAGGCTTGCTAGTTGTTGCTGAATCACCTACCAAGAGGGGAAAACGCTGAGAGAAGAAAAGGAGCCACTTTTGTGATTTTAAGTATTTTCTTCTGATTTTTTGTTAAGTTTTACTGCTTTGCCGCCTACTTTTTGGTATTTTCCGGCTTGCTAAAGTTTATATCTGTAACAGTAACAGTACTTGGAACACATCTAGAGCTTGTTTACTGCATTTCCTGTATTGCACTTAATTTAAAATTGTTTTTTTCTCTAAAAACTGCATTTTACCTGATTTTGGCCTAGCACTCAAGTGTGGGGTTATTTATTGCACTGTTGTGATTATTTTGCTGCTTGTGTATCTCTGCTACCTTTAAATTACAACAAAAAGAAAAAAAAAAATCTTGCTTTTTTCCCACTTTCTGAAAGTTAAGAAAGTTCAGTTACAGATTTGCTGTTCTGAACTGTTTGGAAGTTTCTAGAAGGCCAGTGCTTGCTTGGGCTAATGGGAAGTCTCTGTGTTCACCAGTGGGAGTGGTTAACACTGAACAGCCTGCCTGTTCCTGGAGGAGTGGTTACTACCGAGAAGCTTTAGTTTTATTGGCCATTTTGGGTCAATTCTAAACTCCTTGATCTCTTTCTCTTAAAACCAGGCTGTATCATGGTTTTGGCATCTTTTCAGGCTTGCTAGTTGTTGCTGAAGCACCTACCAAGAGGATAAAATGCTAAGAGAAGAAAAGGAGCCACTTTTGTGATTTTAAGTATTTTCTTCTGATTTTTTGTTAAGTTTTACTGCTTTGCCGCCTACTTTTTGGCATTTTCCGGCTTGCTAAAGTTTATATCTGTAACAGTAACAGTACTTGGAACACATCTAGAGCCTGTTTACTGCATTTCCTGTGTTGCACTTAATTTAAAATCTTTTTTTCTCTAAAAACTGCATTTTAACTGATTTTGGCCTAGCATTCAAGTGTGGGGGTCATTTATTGCACTGTTGTGATTATTTTGCTGCTTGTGTATCTCTGCTACCTTTAAACTACAACAAAAAGAAAAAAAATCTTGTTTTTTTCCCACTTTCTGAAAGTTAAGAAAGTTCAGTTACAGATTTGCTGTTCTGAACTGTTTGGAAGTTTCTAGAAGGCCAGTGCTTGCTTGGGCTAAAGGGAAGTCTCTGTGTCCACCAGTGGGAGTGGTTAACACTGAACAGCCTGCCTGTCCCTGGAGGAGTGGTTACTACCTAGAAGCTGTAGTTTTATTGGCCATTTTGGGTCAATTCTAAACTCCTTGATCTCTCTCTCTTAAAACCCTGCAACTCTCTTTTTATGCGGTTTTGAGCACTGAGCAGCGTCGGGAAGCACCGCCTAAACAGGTTTAAACTATTCTAGGCTCCACAAAGTCTGCTCTTCACTTTTTCCCTTAGGACTGTTCAAACACTCAAAGTAATCACTCTATTCTCTTTCTAAAGCTCTGCACTTGCTCAGCTCTTATAAGGAAACACTAACTAAAGCACTACACCCTCCTTAACTTCTCATAAGTATTAGACTCCCGAATGGTCCTTCCTGATCAAGTGAAAAATCAGTTCCCTTCCCTAATCTAATCAGTAAAAAAAACAGTTCCCTATACTAATCTGGTATGTCCAAGGGTCAATTTCAAGGTTACTCTCCAGTCCAGCTGGTGAATCTGGGAATTTTGAGGCAATGTTACAATTGCCTTATGCACACAGACAACCCTCTCCTCCTTCCAACAAACTCTAATACATGTGAGAGATGCAGTTACACAGCCAAACTGGAGGCAGAGATCTCTCAACCCAAGACTGGCACAGTCAGTCAGGAGGAAAAGGTAACCACCCACACCACAAATCCAGTCTCACACAGACCTATTGCATCTGCATACCCAACACATAAACACACAAAAACATACTCAGAGACTCTAAATAAAAATCTGCCTAAACAGCAAAGACCTCCTAAGCAGATATCCAAGCCACCCCTCAACAATACCCACAAATCACATATCTCACAAAATCAGTGTGTCTCACAGTCAGAGCCCATAAGGCCAAACAACACACCAAATACACTTGTTATAGGGGACTCTATTGTCCGGCACACTGACATCCCACTCAGCAGACTGAACAAGGAGAAGGTCACTGTAAGCTGCCTGTCGGGTGCCAGGATCCACCACATAATGCAAGCACTCAGATCACTCCAAAGCAAGTACAAGTATGACTCCGTCATTGTCCATGCTGATGTTAATGACCTGAGACGTACCTCCCTGGACTACATGAAAAGAGACATAGAGGAGCTTTCTGACCATGTTGCCCAGGCTGGTATGTCCCTGACCTTGACTAGCATCTTGCCCTCACCCAGAATGATGCCATAGTATAAAGACAAACTGATCAGTTTCAACAATTGGCTAAAGTATTGGTGTCATTCAAAGGGGAACCAGTGTATGTCAACCTGGGATGACATGCTCGACAAGCCACGTTGCTTCGCTAGGGACAACTTGCACCTGTCACCCTTAGGCTTTCGTATACTGGCCAAGGCTCTTGCCACCCCTATAGTGCCTTTTTTAGGCAAGGCTCAAAGGACAAACCCATCTCCATAGACAACCCAAAGATAAAAAAACTAAAGGTAATGCTACACAATGCCAGAAGTCTAAACCTCAAGATGCACACACTCCAGACTCTCCTCAGTATGGAGAAAACCGATGTCTGTGCAGTAACAGAAACCTAGTTCAAGGCTCCTGAGAGCACCCCAGCACTACCAGGTTATAACTCATACCATGCGTTTCGGCCCCAAAACTTGGACCGAAGCAGAAAAGGAGGGGGAGTATCTATATTCATTAAAGATACCTACACCTCCAGGTTAATGGCACTGCACGAAGCATCGGAAACCATCCATGTGCAACTAACAGTGGGCAAAACTGCCTTTCAGTTTGTAGCCTGCTACAGAACACCCTCCCTATTACAGGAACCCCACTCGGCATTCCTGAGAACACTGGAGAATATGAAGGTCTCTCCAAGCACTATGTTATTGGGTGACTTCAACTACCCAAACATTGACTGGGAAAACTACTCAAGCCCAAACACCCTCGCCCAACGGTTCCTTGAATTTATAAACTCTAACGTAATGGAACAACTGGTCACCACTCCCACAAGAGGGAACAACATATTGGACCTGGTCATCACCAACATGGGGACTCTATGTTCCACATCAGAGGTAAACCCCTCATTGGTAAGATCAGACCATAAACAAATTTCCAAGGAGATCCATATCCCATCCCCACCCCCAGCCAAGGAAATCACTGTAAAGAATTTCTCCAAAGCCAACTTTGCACTTCTCAAGACTGAGGGGGAATCCTTCAAAGCCCCTGGGCCAGAGGATAATACAGCCCAATCTGCAGAATCCTTTACAAATGCATTCTATGAGCACCTGCAGGAATCCATGGATCATGCTATCCCAAATAAAACCAAAACTCACTCCTCCAAAAACAGGAGACCGGTCTGGTCGACCCCGGCCATAAATAAGCTATACAACAGAAGGAGGAAGCTACTACATGACAGAGCAAAATCCCAAAAAGGGAAGGCATCTCTGATCAGTATTAGCAAGAAACTTTGATCCCTCATAAAATCATCAAAGGCCAGTTTCGAAAGAAAAATTGCCCAGGACACTAAAGATAATCACAAGGCCTTCTTTAGTTATGTCAGAAACATGGGCGGAAACTCCCAGATATGCTCTGAATTGTTGCATAACGGTACAAAATATACTGAACCTACAGACATAGCCAACATCCTGGCAGACAGATTCAGCAACTTTCTCCCCCTTCCCCCCCAAAGGAGCAAACGCCTATCCCAACTGAATGTAACCTCCCTGACATCACAGATGCACAGGTGAAAGCTGCCCTCTCCAAAGCAAAAAACACAGCATCTATGGGACCAGACGGTGTCCCAGGCTGTGTCTTACATGAGCTCCAAGAAGAACTGAACCCTCACATTAAGCCACTGTTCAAACTTAGCCTTACTACAGGATATGTACCCAAAGAGTGGCGTACAGCTACAGTGGTCCCACTCCACAAAGGTGGTGCCACAACGGACCCCGGAAACTATTGCCCCATAAGCCTGACTAGTCTGGTCTGTAAAGCTATGGAGCGTATTCTCATGGAACTCATAAACAAAGACATTGGGAGCCTCCAGACACTGGACCCTACCCAATACGGCTTTGTTAAGGGCAGATCTTGCCTCTTAAACCTAGTTGATTTCTTTGAAACAGTTACCAAAGCCATAGATGAGGGCAAGGTAGTCCACACAGCCTACCTGGACCTCGCAAAAGCCTTCGACACACTACCCCACTCGGGCATCATAAATAAGCTTACCAGCTTAAATATCAACCACTATATCACAAGATGGGTTGCAAACTGGCTCAGAGATAGAACCCACATGGTCAGAATAGCAGGTGCCATGTCCGAATCCAAACCAGTTACAAGTGGCATCCCACAGGGCTCAGTTCCGGGACCTCTCTTGTTCGGTATATACTTCTCTGAGGTTCAGGCTAACATGGGGGGATTATGGCTGACAAAGTTCGCTTCGCAGATGACTGCAAACTGGGGGCCATAATCGAATCTCCAGCTGACACAAGCATCCTCCAAAAGGGTCTCACAGAGATGGATGCTTGGTGCCAGGACCACGGCTTCAAGCTAAATGCTAAAAAGTGCATAGTCATCCCCTTTGGGAAAAACAAGGTACCCACAAATTACCAGATAGGTGGTAATCCATTAAGTATGGAAGAAGTAATTAGAGATTTGGGGACCAACGTAGATAGTAATCTCTCCTTTGATAATCACGTTGCCAAAGTGGTTAGAAAGACATTCTATATAGCCCACCTTATCACGAAAGGGTTCACATCTAGATCAAGAGAGGTCATTGTGCCCCTCTACTCATCACTCATCAGGCCCATAATTGAATACAATGCCCCTTTTAGGATGGACACCTGCAGCAACTGGACAGACCCCAAAAGTACCTCACCAAGAGGATCATGGGCTACAAACAGATGTCCTATGCAGCTCTACTAAAGAAACTCCAGCTCTACTTAGTTGCTTACCGCCTACTCAGAGGTGATCTATGCCTGACGTACAAAGCCATGTCAAACCCAGAATTAATGGACATGCTCCACCTCAAAAAATCCAAGTCCCTCAGAGCTACACGCTCCAGGGACCTAAACCTCAGCACAAAAATAAATAGGACATGCTGGAGGGACAGATTAATTTCCCAGAGGCTCCCCTCACTCTGGAATAGAATCCCAATTCATGTTAGACATAGCTCCTCGCTGACCCTCTTCAAGCGAAATTTGGACGTGTGGATGGGAAATCGCAAATTCACCCCTGGGATCTCTCCTGTGTCCCTGCTAGACAGAGGCACAGTAAACTAATCTTAAAAGGGTACCTTCTGTGACCTACTTTACAGAGGCACAGTAGGCTAATCTAATAGAGAGGTGGAAGCCAAATACACTCTGGCTAGGCTTATAAATGCCCTAGGGCAGATAGCCTAGTATCTACCTATGAACCTATGAACCTATAAAAGTCCTGAGATATTAAGACAAAATGATTGCCTACATTTTATGTAATAGTTGCATAAAACAGTTATTCTGTGTCTGAAACACCTAAATTTTATAAGAAACATAATAAGCAACTAAAATGCTACAAGAATAAGCATTTATTTAGGCAAAGAAGTGAAGTTCTGTCCTTTGTACTGGCTGTGGGTATGTTTCCGCCTGCCATATCTGACATTTGTACCTAAAATGTCCCACTTTGGGCATTTAAAAAGATGGCAAACCTAACTTGGGCCTCTGACACAGACAACAAACCAGTACACCAACAAATAAATGCTGCTGGATGTATGGGAGGCCTACAATATCAGGTAGAGCTCACAACTGAACAGACTGTTGCTGAATGAACATAGTTGTGCCCCTTAATTATGGCAGAGTTGTCATAAAACCTATTCTGTCTGCTGACATACTGACAATGCAGTGCAGATTGGGGTTACAAATCATGACAGAAAACTCACTGTCACATGTCATACCCATCTGAACACACATGTCCATGCCAATTGTAAGCATGCACATATGTCTTACAAAAACACCTGACATAATATAATATATTATTGGTAATATATCATATATATATATATATATATATATATATATATATATATATATATATATAATCATATACGATGTTAATATGATATGATATATATATATATATATATATATATATATATATATATATATATATATATATATATATATAATCATATACAATGTTAATATGATATGATATATATATATATATATATATATATATAAAATATATATTATTATAAATTATTAATATATTATATATAATATATGTGTTACATTCCTAGCATGTGTCACATCTGGACACTCACAGTCCTGGCCCACAGCCCAGTCTGTGGCACAACAACTACATGCACGTCAATGCAACATAGAAATAACTGAACCATGCAGTTTACAGCAAACCTGGTTGCCTCCAACACAGTCACTGCCACCACACTAGCATCTTAAAGGCTTGCAGGGTGAAACACAATTCACAAGTATGAATATGTGTTCTAAATGTTGCCTACCACTTTCTGGATGGCACTATGATGTAACATATGTACCAGAGGCACATTCTATACTTTGACTGTTATGGGTACCATCAACCAGGCCATGTTGTGACACAACAGCTGACACCACACCCTCACTGACAGTAACAGCCCGCTGACCCCCTATGTCTAGACAATCCATAGTCTCACTCCTGGCCAGACTGTAGCAGCTCTGGCCTGGTAGACATGCAGCAGTATGTTCAGCTACGTGCTACATACCTAACATACATTTCAAACACCTAGAACACAGTATCTACATGACACCCATACATGAAGGGTTGGAGGGTGAACATGTGAAAGGGACATGTGTCATAGTCTCTCCCTAGACACATACACAGCTGATAGAACAACATCAACTGTAGCAGCATGCACATTCAGATAAAAAGGATGTATGACACTCACATCTGCCTGTCTCCTTATGGACCCCAACACACATTGTTCAACAGTACACTGCTACAGAATCTGAAAGTCTTTTAACAATGACCAGACATAGCATGCAAAACTGTGGGCATATCACATGAATCCAAACAGTGGACAGTATTTCTACCTACCCTCTGTGATGCTGTAGCTCCCACACCTCGATAAGGTCCTCTTCACAGGCCAGGAAAAGGGGCAAGGGTTACATAAAGGCCTTAATTATAGCACTGCATTGCCATACCATTGGCTAATGGAAAGGCAACCTAGCTAGTCCCGATGCAATTAGCAAGTGGGAGTCACAGACACCTACAAAGGTGTAAATAGCTACCCTACCTGAAGTGGACAGGGTGCCTATTCCACCACAGACTGATTGTGTAGGACACACATCTGAGCTGTAAACAAGCCTACTTCATGTCACACACCAGGTTGAGGGTGTGTGTGTGTGTGTGTGTGTGTGTGTGTGTGTGTGTGTGTGTGTGTGTGTGTGTTTGTGTGTGATAACAGAGTGGATCATGACTTGCCCTCATGCAGCAGTCCCAGCAATGTGGAGTCTGTGACTGCCTTGCATGTCATACTGAGGTCACCCATGATGATTATGTATGAAAGCGGGTTGAGGGTTGGCCTTATAGCCTATTGGTGTGTTGTAGATGTTTGATGCCCTGGTATTCCCAGGTGGGGAACCTTTGTAATGTCCCGAGCTGCTGCATGTAGTGTGAAATGAATGAATGAACAGGGAATTATACACATTAATGGTCCTCACTGGGTGGAATGCAGGGAAGTTCATACCCCATGTCCCATGATGACATACCATTATGTATTACATGAGCCATGTAGAAGGTGTATCTTACAATGGAAGCAACAGTGTGTTGACATGTTATGTTGCCAAAGACTTGTGTCTACAGCATGCTCATGACTGATTGCATGCCTAGGATGTTGTTCATATTCTGATAATATGTGGGGATGTCACTCTCCCCATAGGGGAAACACTGCATGTCCTCATATGAAGCCTGAGGCCAATGCATCTAGCAATGATCATGTATCTGTGTGAGACCCTCCTAGGCAGATTTACACATCACTAAGGAATCCAGGGCCAACACACATCATGCAGTCATCCTTAGACATGGTCAGACATAGGCTAATGGCTGTTACATGCACCTCAGATGTGTACATCACACATAACAGAGGCCAAAACTCAGAAAACAGGTTATACACCTATATATGGGTCAACAGCTTGCAGTGCATTTACCTATGTGGAATCGGTGGGTCGTGTCAGCACACCACTGTGGTACCCCTATAGTAACATATGTTGTGATGCACTCTTGGGAGTGTTATATCCATAATGTCCACGTGGGTTATACTGTCACATAGTTTATCCAGGTCAAAGTAGGCATTCTGCACAGTCACCCCCTCCATGCCTTTGGTGACTGTGTCATAGAGGCCACCTGAGTGTAGCAGACATGAACCCTTCCTTGACAAAGCCTAGGCATGTGCATTGGCATGTGGCCAGGTCACACATGTCCTTGTGAATGGAGTTCACTTGAAACTGTGCTATGGCCTTGCAGCATAACCTAGTTAGGCTGCTGGGTCTATCATGTGCCTGAGTGGGGGATACCCCCACCTCAGTGTAAAGGGGTGACAGTGGTCGTCCATCAAATGGACGGGGCAAAGCCAGTACTCAGTCATTCTTTCAATATGTTTCCTTATGGTGTTGCAAGATTATGCTTGGAGTCAGGTAGGATGCATCCTGTGATGTGACAGGCTCCCATGCTAGATGTCTACCATGAGTATCACATGGCAGTGGTGACCTGTGCCCCACATATAGGAGATGGGGGAGTTACTGTGCATATGCTGATATACTGATGTGGAACACAGAGGGTGAAACCTACACTAACTCTGTCAAGTATGCTGTAGCAACAGCACTGATATAGCTGGTATCCTTGCACACCACAAGTGAGCAGCCACTACCTGTGCTGTTGCTGACATATATTCAGAAGGGGAGAGGACTGCCTGTAGTGGATGTATACAATGCAAGCACTCTGTTTGTGGTGCATGTTTGCAGGACCTATCGCATTGTCAGGTACACGCTAAGGAGACATTGCCTCAGAATGGGAATCTGCCACTACCTTGTGTCAGACAGCGGTATGCAATCCCTTTTATGGACAGTATCTATTGCACATGTCCAACAGACAGGTGTACATATCCTAGAAGAGGATGATGTAGGCCTGTCGCATATACCTGACTACATGCACCTATACACCTGTAGTGCTTGTGTGTATGTGTGGATATTGGTGCCAGTCTGTAATGAGCTACTGGGGGCTGTGAGGCTGAGTAAACCCCCCCCCAGGAGGATGTATTCCACATCTGAGGTGTATGTATCTATAGCTGAGCCTAGCTAGTTGGGTATTGTGGGATGTAGTGGCTGCATGATGGTTTCTTTGCCACGAAGGATGACACTGTTGGGATGCTTTAGTGTTAACCTATGTTGTGTAATGTCAACTGCAATACACCTTCACCTCATGTGTGTGCCACACAAAGGTGTTTGCACTTTCAGTGTTGATGGTTTCCTGGCCATTTGTGTGCTGGCATGGCTACATCTTACCATCTTTGTTAGGGTTGTTCATCTTACTGCCTGTATAGCGTGGAGGTTTGTATGTGACTCATATATATATATATATATATATATATATGTGTGTGTGTGTGTGTATATGTGTATACACACAGAAACCCCATGTCCCATGGCATTACTGGATGCACTCTGCCTTCTGTATGTATGATAGGATGTTTAACCATGTAAGGCTGGGTTGCTCTCTGCAGCTTGGAAACATGGTCTGTGTGAGTGCACAGATGTCTGCTGTTCATTGGTTCATAGGTGTGTACTAGGCTAATGGCCCTGGGGACTTTACAAGCTTAGCCATAGGATTACCCTGGCATAGTGCCACCCGAACTTAGTTCCCAGTGCCTCTGTCGAGAAGAGCCACTGGTGTTATCCCTGGGGTGAATTTTCTGTTTCCCATCCACTCATCAAGATTTCTCTTTAAGAGGGTCAGCGAAGTGCTCTGCTTGACATGTATGGGAAGTCTGTTCCATAGCATGGGCAGTCTCTGGATTATGAACCGGTCCCTCCAGCATGTTCTGTTAATTGTGGTAATGAGGTTGAGGTCTCTGGAGCATGTGGTGCAGAGGGATTGAGATTTCTTTAGATGTAGCATTTCTAACAGAGCTGGGTCAGACATGGCTTTGTAAGTCAAGCAGAGATCACCTTTAAGTAGGCGATATGAGACAGAGAATAGTTGTTTTTTTTTAGTCTGTCCATATAGGACAAGTGTTTAAGGCCTAGGATCCTCTTTGTGAGGTGCTTTTTTGGCCTTTCCAGTTGTTGCAGGTGTCTAGTGAGGTACATGCCAAATGGGGCATTGTACTCCATAATTGGCCTAATAAGGGAAGAGTAGAGGGAGACCATTACCTCTTTCTTCCTGGATGCAAAATCCTTAGTAATGAGATGTGCCACATAGAAGGACCTTCTGACCATAGTGGCAGTGTGATGATCAAAAGAGAGGTTACTCTCAACCTGTGTTCACAGATCTCTTATAACATCTTCTGTGTTCAGAGGACTACCATCAATGTGGTTATTCATGGGAACCGGATTTTTTCCAAAGGGAATGACACATTTTTTGGCATTGAGCTTAAGGCCATGGTGTAGTGGTATATTCCTCTGACTATAGTGTTCAGGGTCATGGGTTTGACACTTGGGACTGCTGTTCCCATGCAGATGGACAATACAGTTACAACTGCTGAATCCTACACAAATGCACTCTATAAGCACTTACATGAGTGCATGGATCATGCTATCCCAAACAGAACCAAGACGCTGTCCTCCAAAAAAAGGAAGCCAATCTGGTGGTCCCCTGCCATAAACAAACTGTACAACAGAAGGAAGAAACTGTTGCAAAAGAGAGTAAAATACCATGAGTGGAGGAGCTCCCTTGTCAGCTTCAGTAAGAAGCTGAGGTCCCTTATAAGATCCTCCAAAGCTAGCTATGAAAACAAAATCGCCACTAATTCTAAAAACAACCACAAAGCATTCTATAGCTATGTCAAGAATCTCGATGGCAACACCCAGATCTGCTCTGAGTTACAGCACAACAGCATGAAAATTACAGAACCAACTGATATTGCCAACATCCTGGCAGATAGGTTCAGTGCTAACTTTACCCCCTTTCAACCCCTAAAAGGCTCATATCTATACAGGAAGAATGCAGACTCCCTGTAATCACAACTATGTAGGTAAAAGCTGCACTCTCTAAAGCCAAAAACACAGCATCCATGGGACTGGACAACATCTCAGGCTGCATTTTACATGAACTTCAGAACGAACTGGCTCCCCACTTAACCACCATGTTCAATAATAGCCTCGCATCAGGCTTTGTGCCCACTGAATAGCACACATAAACAGTTATCCCACTCCACAAATCCCACTGATCCCGGGAACTATCGACCTATTAGCCTGACGAGCCTGGTCTGCAAGGCCATGGGACATATCATCATGGAACTCATAAACAAAGACATTGGTAACTTCCAAACTCTGGATCCCACCCAGTTCGGGTTTGTGAAAGGCAGATCATGCCTCTTGAACCTGATTGACTTCTTTGAAGCAGTCATCAAAGCCGTAGATGAGGGTAAGGTGGTTCACACAGCCTACCTTGACCTCGCCAAGGCTTTCGACACCATCCCCCATTCTGGAATTATAGCTAAACTAGGTATAAATCCCTACATCACAAGATGAGTTGCCAACTGGCTCACTGACAGAACCCACACTGTAAAAGTTGCAGACTCCAAATCTGACCTCAAAGCAGTCACAAGTGGAGTACCACAGGGTTCCATCCTGGGACCTCTCCTGTTTGGTATCTACTTCTCTGAAGTACAGGCTAACACAGAAGGCCTCTGGCTAATGAAGTTCACAGATGACTGCAAACTAGGAGCCATAGTCAAGTCTCCAAATGATGTGGACATCCTACAGAAGGGCCTTGCTGAGACAGATGCCTGGTGTCAAAGCCATGGTCTCAAGCTCAATGCCAAAAAGTGCAGTGTCATCCCCTTTGGTAAAAACTCTGTACCCATGAACTACCACATGAGCAGCAATCTACTTAACACTGAATGTGTGATAAGAGACCTTGGGACCCAGGTGGACAGTAGTCTCTCCTTTGATAGTCACATTGCCACAGTAGTCAGGAAGTCCTTCTACATGACACACCTCATCGTAAAAGGGTTCTCATCCATGAAAAAAGAGGTCATTGTTCCCCTCTACTCGACACTCATTAGACCCATTATAAAGTACAATGCCCCTTTTGGAATGTACCTCACAAGACATCTGCAGCAGCTGGAAAGGCCACAGAAGTACCTCACAAAGAGGATTACTGGCCTCAAACAAATGCCCTACACTGACCGCCTCAAAAAACTCCAGCTTTACTCCATAGCATATCGCCTACTCTGAGGTGATGTCTGCCTAACATATAAAGCTATGTCAAACCCAGAGCTGTTGGACATGCTACACCTAAAGAAATCCCAATCCCTCTGAGCTACACACTCTAGGGACCTAAACCTTGTCACCACAATAAACAGGACATGCTGGAGGGTAGATTCCTGTCCCAAATACTTCCCATACTTTGGAAAAGGCTACCCATCTATGTCAAGCAAAGTTCTTCATTAGCTCTCTTCAAGAAAAATCTTGATGAGTGGATGGAAAATAGAAAATACACCCCAGGGATCACTTCAGTGTCTGCTCGACAGTGGCACAAGAAAATAACTTTCTTGGGTGGTGTAAGCCAGGGAACCTTGTCGGCTTGGCTTATGTAGGCCCTTGGGCCGATAGCCTAGTACCTACCTATGAACCTATGAACCTATGGTTCTGACACCAGTTGTTGGTCACAGTGAGGCCATTCTGTAGGATGTCAACATCACTTGGGGAGTTAATAATAGCTCCCAACTTGCAATCGTCTGCGAACCTTGTCAGCCAGAGTCCCTTTGTGTTGGCCTGGACTTCAGAGAAGTAGATACCAAACAGGAGAGGATCCAGGACTAAACCCTGTAGAACTCCACTCATGACTAATTGGCAGTCTGACTTGGAGTCAGCTACTTTCACACTGTGGGTTCTATCTGTGAGCCAGTTTGCAACCCACCTAGTAATATAGAGGTTAATGCCAAGCTTAGTGAGTTTTACTATGATTCCTGACTGGGGAATGGTATCAAAAGCCTTGGCCAAATCAAGGTAGGCTGTATGAACCACCTTGCCTTCATCCACAGCTCTGGTGACTGACTCAAAGAAGTCGACCAAGTTAAGCAGGTATGATCTAGCCTTCACAAAACCAAACTGTGTGGGATCCAGAGTTTGGAGATTCCCTATATCCTTGTTTCTTAGGTCCATGATGATGCGTTCCATAGTTTTGCATATCAAACTCATCAGGCTGATGGGGCGATAGTTCCCAGGGTCTATAGTCGCTCCTCTTTTGTGGAAAGGGATAACTGTAGCAGTGCACCATTCAGCAGGGACAAAGCCTGAGGTGAGGCTGTGATTGAACAGAGCACACAGCTGAGGTGCCAGTTCACTCTGTAGTCCATGTAGAACACAACCAGGGATATTGTCAGGTCTCATAGAAGCTGTATTCTTGGGGTAGGACTGCTTGCAATGAGTGCAAAGGCATGTGTACCCCTCTAGCATTTAGCAGCATGGCCTTCAATGTGTGCTGTACTGACTCTTGTATGTTGGTAGTGATAACTTCACCAGTGTTACTAATGGAGCCACTATGGGTCTGGTGGGAACCACTGTCAGATGCATGAAGACCAGTGAAGAGAGATGGAGGCCATCTCTTGCAGACCATCATGGTCTGTGTAGGATATCATCCCAGACTCACAGGTACTGGGACCCCTGGAATATCAGAGGATAAATGTGCACATGTTAGAAGCAATCATTCCCTGATTGTAGTGCGACATCCATCTGGGTAACAGCATAATGCTGCATAAGGCTAGGGACATACCTGCCTGGGACACATAACCAGTGTGCTCACTCATGTCTCACTACATATAGTTTAGGTATGTACATGTCAGGTCAGGCACACCAACATGTACAGTGACAGACCCCTGACAGTACCTGTTGGTGAGATGCAGCAGTATGTATGCAATATGGCTGAGTCTGACAACTAACACAAAAGTAACTTTTACCATCCACATACCCAGCCAGATCAGAGGCACACCAGTGTGTCTCCACTGGAGTCCCCTATTTGTTACATGTTTGATATGGGCTCATGCCTGCATGGTTGTGGGACACAGGTGAGTGGCCATGTGTGGTATGTACTGTGTATGGCTGTAGCATTAATGTGTGGCTTTGCTCTGAGATCCTCTTTGTCTGTGTAAGTGTATTTTATTTTGAGGACCACTGCAGATGTATGTGTGTGTTATGTAGGTGTGGGTGGTGTGTGAGGTGTACTGCTTGTGTTGACAACCTGTTTGGGGACAGGTATGCAGCCTTGATGGGCAGATAGCATGGACTGTAGGCTCCTACAGTCATTGCATCTCTCACACAGTGTGTTTGTTGGTGGTGTCAGTAGATAGCTGTCCATCCATGTACAGGAGGCAGGTACTACACAGCGCCAGGACACCAATATCAACCACACTGACTGGGGAAGCTGTAGGGCATTGTCCAGCCATATAGTCCAGATTCTGAGGACGGAAGCCAGGGAGACCAGTGGGGTGGGTCTACAGACCAAGTGAGTACTACTACAGTAGGAGGCTGACACCACAGCAGTCCATGTAGATAGCCTATGAACAAGCAGTAATAGGTGCAACAGCTAAATGCAGTGCAACACCTCATAGCACATGCTGCAAGTAGCATGTAACATCAGGATCAGGGGGCAACCCATGCTGTATTGCCAGTATGTTGCAAATACCCACAGCCATAATGTGGTGAGAGATGGTGGAGGTATGATGTGGGGGTTATTGGTGGATAGTGCAGGTGAAATTGGATGAGCAGGCTCTGTACCTAATGGTGAGCAATGTATGCAGTGCTGTGATGTGTTCCCATGTTCATGTCTTTCAGGTGGGATGTACAGATGATGCAACTCAGTCTTCTCAGAAGCTGAGACCACTGTGATTATCAATGCCTTGAGACTCCATCACCGGGTGCTGTTGTCAAGGAGCTGCCATAACCAGCAACAATACACTGCACTGTGAGCAGATCTGGTAGCAACAGTGAATAATGTTGGCCATCAGGACAGGAGCTATGAACAGAGCTGACACTGTGCTACTGATCTCATACACCATGCACAGCAAAGGGCTGCAGCTGTGGCCAGGGACTATTCTGGCACAGGGGAAGGGCCTGATACACAACCACCACTGTCAGCCACAGAGGAGTTCCTGGCAAACCTAGCGTCAGCCACCAGCTCACATGAACCCATCAGTACATATGTTGTGGAGGTGTGTGGCACAGAGTCCACAGCCAAGAAGCATCCAGGTAACCCTCCAGTGGTCATCACGTTAATAGTGTAGCATTCATACTGGCAGCCTCTGCATACCTGTATGTATATGTCAGGTCAATCTACATTTGCAGTTGGGGTTTATTAATGCACACATGTGCACACATATTGTGAATGTCAGCAATTTGGGTAGTATCACAGCGTGTACTGTACATGTTGATAACTGCACATATTATCCTGTACCATTGCCATACAGTATGTTTGTGTGCTGACACTACCTCTCCCCCACAACTCCATAGGTGCTTCTGGTGTGGCTGGAGAACATCAGCATGTAGCCAGTGAGTGTGGAACTGTCATGTTATGGCTCACTTATATCCTAGGCATGTTAAGGGGTTGGGAGGGTGGCTTAATGGCTAAGGTGTTTGCCTTACAAACACAAGGTACAGGGTTTGAGTCTCACAAGGGATAATTGGCTAGGCTTAAAATGGCTTGCAAGGGCAGTTAGCTTAGTACTAAACTATGAAACTATAAGGGCTGCCATTTTGCTACGCATGCAACTATTAAGCATACCCATATTGCAATATGTGCATGCTAAGTTGTGGGGACGTTCAGTTCAGTGCATCACACTGGTAATCATAGTAGCATATTTGTAGGAGCTATAACATATTAACATGTACTTTTGTATATGTGTAGCCACTGTGCTATACGGGGGTGCATTACCATTGTGTACACAGGTGCAGTGTGTCTTGGGTGAAGGTCCATCACATACTCCAACCTGTCACATATCTCAAAGATGTATAGTACTAGCAACATTAACTGAATCTAGCTGCACTACATGTTGCTGAGGGCCTGAACAGTGTGTGCCTGTAGTGGTCTGATTGCGTGCTGTGCATGGTATCAGTCAGATGGTGTGGTCTGTGTAATGCATTTGTGGCACCTCACCTGTGTATGTATGTGTGTGTGTGTATGTGTGTGTGTGTGTGTGTGTGTGTGTGTGTGTGTATATCAAACAACATTATAGTGCAGGAGGTAATGTAGTCATGTTGTCTTCCCCTCACAGGTGACCATGGGGGTTGGAGTGTGTCCCTCTCACAACCTGATGTCTGTGTCCCATCAGACTCTGATGATGATGGTGGAAATTGTGATGCACAGGTGGGTTGTTGGGGGCTGAATCTGTCCCATTTGTTGACATCCCACATCCACCCACAATGACCCCACACACAGTCAGTATACCTACACATATCCAGTCCCCAGCAACCACAAATATTGGGCAGTCGGACAGTGGTGGCATCAAATAGGTAGTGTGGCAACTATGGCAACTGTGACTGTAGACACTAGACATAGCCAGAGAGCTGGTGAGGTTCCACACAGGTGGATTGACAGGGGTGCTCTAAGGAGGACTGCTGCCCATCCAGTCCCTGTCAGAAGTGTCACAGCATGTGTCACCTGACACATGTTTCTGTCCATCATGGAGGCACAGGGACATTGTGAACAGTACACCAAATGGATGCTCAGGGTCATGGATGCAACACTGCCTGGCATGCATGACACCCTCCACAGCATTGATGATGGCTTATATCATTTTGCTGATGCAGTGGATAGATGGTGGGGTGAGTTATTGTCAGTCCTTAACCATGCAATGTCTGTGCTTGAACATGTGGTGGGAGTAGGACGTCAGACATGTGGATGTAGGTCAGCAACAACATCAGCTGAGAGACCACGTGGTCATGCACAGTCACACTCCTGTAGTGGCAGTACCACCAGTAATAACAAAGGGAGGTTGCTGTCCACACCACAACATGGCAGGCCATGGGCACGTGGTTCTGGGTGGTCCTATGAGGGACACAAACCCAGCAGACACCGGTCACCATCAGGATGTAGTACCGCATCTGGCCTTAGGCAGGTGGCCACTCCTGTCAGGACCAGTTCCCATGTTTATGGTCAGATATGATGAACTGTACATTCTGCCATGTACGGTCTACAGCTGTCCAACATACTCTTGTGTAGAGCTAATACATGGGTTGACTGTGTGCATGCACACACTCACACATCACTGTCACATGCAGGTCAGTGACAGATGCACACAGGTCCTCTCCATGGCCCAGCTTACCAGCACCCCTCCAGATGCACACACATATGATGTCAACTGTATAGCACAGCCTAGGCCTTTGACAAGCCCACACCTCACCCTGTGCATGTGATGATACATGTGCCACATCCCTGTTATCCATACTATCGATGCAGGGACATGCTAATATGTGTCTGTTGCACAAGGTGAGTATACTAGAGGTAAAGGCAATGTGTATTGTAGTAGTGTTATGACCTGTAAGGTGTTGTCTGCTGGCAATCAACATGCATACACATCAAAGTGTACATACCTTTGTGCCATGATGTTTTATTGATGTTAGTACTCCTGACTGACTCTTGTCTCACAGAACTTATTCTTTTTCCATTCCAGGTGTCAGTGTGTGCTAGTCGTGGTGGGCTGCTGCCACTACAGGAGCTGAGGATGACAGAGTGACAATGCATAGACCTTTTCATTGGCAAGGTATGGCTGTATGTGTCCATGTTTACCTAAGAGTGTATGCATGGAACAGTGTCTGGTGGACAATGGGGCAGACAGCATCCATTTCATGCATACCCCTTGCCACAGCATGCTACTCTTGCAACATGTCACCTGGGGGTTCCATAGGATCACAGGTTCATAGGTGCAGTGGAGGTTACTACAGTACTGGCTCCAAGTCCCTTACAAGCCTATCTAGTACTGTATCCCCATCAGAATCATCTATCAGTATATGTTGCCCCTGGCAATTCTTGACACACTTTGGACTCCTGGGACAGATGGCTTTTTGACATCCACTCAACCTTGATGCAGTTGATGAGGGTCTGCATGTTAGTCTGTTTGACATTTTGGGGATTGTATTACTGACACAGGGCAGCCTCTGGGAGACAAAACTGTCTCTCCAACTGTTTATTTTTCTGTGTCATATGTGATTCAAGCCTGTCATGTTGGTAATGTGCACCCAGTTATACTGACATATATGGGGCAGCTGTTGAAAGGCTTAGCACAACACTGTCATTTAAGCATGCCACAGCCCACCTGTGGGCAACCTGTCCAATACCAAGTGCTGCAGTACTGATTTGAGGCTGTCTGCATGGCACAGGTGTTGAAGGCCATGGATAATCTTTGTGTGTGTTAACATATCCTTACCATTTGGTGCAGATGTCTGCATAGGTACATACCAGACCAGCCATGCCGCTAATGTCTTGTTGCACTGACTGAAGAGTATACAGAGATAATGCCCACCTTGTGTCTGGAAGCAGTCCCCTTACCTATGTGGTGAACCACTTGCAATCCTTTTCTGACCCGTGACACTACTTCATGGGTGACTGCAACAGTGCTATCAACCTGAGTAGTCAGGTCTGTCACTGCAGTTTGTACGTTTATGGGGTTGTTGTAGATTTGGGAAATAGTGGGTCCATGTCCTTGCCATATAGTATGATGGTACTGTTTTCTGCACTCAGCTGAAAGCCAAGATGTGGCCACCATTACATACCCACTGTATGAACACAATGCAGTGTGCTAACATCAGTTTGTGTGTCTATGACAGATAGCACACTACTCACAGGTGCCACAGCTTTAGATGGTACCTACATATGTGGGAGGTGGCAGCTTGCATTCATGGCTTCATACATGTGGATCATTGCGGCCGGACACTACTCACAGGTATACACATGTATACATATTACACACACATATGCAACACAAGGTAGGGTTGCCACCTTACCAAATGTGGAATGTTGGACACATCTTGTAGTATTGTGACATTTGGCAGGACATACCATAACCAATGACAAGTGCACCAGATGGGACTTCCATTTGTTTGACAATATGATTGCTTATTTGTGTCACATCACCATAGGTTATGCTAAGTCTCATACCAGTAAGGTGTTTTTGATGTGAAGTAACTGCCTTATGCAGGTAGTAGACAACCTTAGCAGATGTTTGTTGTCCTACACTCTGGCAACCTCTGTATTTGTGTCATTGTCACAGGTCACATCTGGCTAAACATGGACTGAAACCTGCAGGGTGGAACAGGATTTAGCTATAACCACCACCTCTACAGATGTATTCAGAATGTCCTGCTGTTTGCCACATATTTTTGTTACATTTGGCATAACATTGTCGTTTTCTGGCAAAGTTATGTGAATTCATTAAAGACTGATGTTACACAATACTGACAGATATTTGCCTGTCATACTTCATACCCTTTAGAAAATGTATGTGAATGCATAAGTTGTTATGCTATCCCCTGTGTATGCTTGTCAGAACAATATTTAATATTTGACCTTAATATGTGGGCTTTGTCTCACTATTCTGTATTGCTCTCTCCAAATGTCTTTCTGTATGGGGGTCGAGAGGTGTGTTTGTGTCCATAACACTGGCACAGTAATGCAAGGGGATATACATATGTACACACACACCCCACTCATGAACCACCCTTATTGATAGTAGATCCCCTACCTGGCTATTTATACATATGATAGTGCAATATACATAGGGCATGAACCACAGAGGTTATACAGTTTTGCAGTGTCTGCCACTACTACTCTGGGATTAACAGGGTGGCACAGGCAGGCACACAGAATTGTATAGGCATTGCACACACACACACACACACACACACACACACACACACACACACACACACACACACACACACACACACACACACACACACACACACACACACACACACATACACACACGCAGGCAAGACAGCCACACTGCTGCAGAGGATATGCATACACAGACACACACCCACACAGTCACCAGTATTGAGATTACAACCCCTACCTATCTAGTTGTATGTATTATACTGCTATGTTCTTAATGCATATGCCATGAAGCTGATATACCTGTGGCATACCTCTCAACCTGTTAGGACAATACATGTGGACAAAGCCTTCAATAATGGGGTGATACCGGCCCAAAAATAGGGATAGGTTTTACATATTGCTCTTACAACCATCAATAACTGATAGATGGACCAGTTTTGTATTACCATTACTTTTGTGAAGGGTATGAAGTCTGACACTCAGATGTCTGTCATTATTGTCTGACTTCTGCTTTTAATGCTTTGCCAATGATTGGCCAGAAAACCATATGTTTATGACACACATACACACACACACACACACACACACACACACACACACACACACACACACTATATGAGCCAATCATCTGGACATTCTGCAAAACTGTATACCTTTGTGAGGTATGGCCTGCACATTATGGAACAGTGCATCTAAGGTTGATGACATTGACAGGCCCAATTAATGCAATGGGAGTGTCAGAAGGGCAGAACAGGCCTCAAAATGGTATAACCAAAACACACACACACACACACACACACACACACACACACACACACACACACACACACACACACACACACACACACACACACACACACACACACACACACACACACACAAAGTGGATATGCTTCACATGCACAGTTGACAGTGTTGAGATTAGAACCCCTACCTATCTAGTTTATTGTACTATAAAGCTATGTAGATTAGAACCCCTACCTATCTAGTTTATTGTACTATAAAGCTATGTATTCATTGCATGCACCACAGAGCTTATATGTCTGCAAAGTGTCCAATGCTGTATCTAAGGTTGATGACATTGACAGGCCCTGTCGATTAATGCAATGGGGGTGTCCAGAGGGTGATACAGGCCTCAACATGGTATAACCAACCAACCAACCAACCACACACACACACACACACACACACACACACACACACACACACACACACACACACACAGTTGGCAGTCTTAAGATTAGAACCCCTAACTATCTACTTTATTGCATATGCTATGTATTTATCGCTTGTGTCACCAAGCTTATATGCCTGCAAAGTGTCCAGTGCTGTATCTAAGGTGAATGACATCAGCAGGCCCTGTAAAGTAGGGCAATGGGTGGAACAGGCCTCAAAATGGTTTAACCTACAAGCACACACACAGTTGCCAGTGGTGAGATTAGAACTCCTACCTATCTAGTTGTATGTAGTATAGTGCTATGTACTTATCACATGTGCCACAAGGTTTATTTATATAATGAGTGTCTGACAGTTGTTGGGGTGGATGACATTACTAGCTGCTGACAGGTGGGCCTCTTTTGTGAATGACAGTAGTATCAAGCCCATAAAATGGGTGACCATAACACAGACATAGCCTGTTGGGTGTGTGTATTCTGCTGTAAATGTAATAGACACAGAAACACACACTCACACACACACACACACACACACACACACACACACACACACACACACACACACACACACACACACACACACACACACAGCAGGTGATGTGACATTACAACCCCTACCTTACTACTATTACACAATGGAGCTCACCTTCATACTTGCATGTGCCACTGGTTACAATTGGTGTGCAAATGACTGCAGCAGTACTTCACTGTATGCCTTTCAGAGTGTCTCTCTCTCACTCTCTCTATCCCTCTCTCTCTATCTCTATCTATCTCTGTCTCTCTCTCCTCCTCCTGTGTCTGTCTGCCTATAATTGTTATATTTGTATATGTTATATATATATATATATATATATATATATATATATATATATATATAACACTCATCAGATGCAGCTATATCTTATATGTGCCACACTCAGATAAATGAGGGTAATTCTGTCTGATGGAGGTTGTGAGAGACAGTTGAGGTGTACATAGCTGTCTGTAAGCAAAGGCATATATGGACAACACAGCTCAATAGTTAGATGTGGGTTTAGACATGAGCTGTAATTCTGTAAGTGTAAGGGCATGCCCAGTATGACTTGCAATAGTAACAGTGGGACTCCAGTCCAGAGCTACCTTTAGTCTGGTCCAGGATTTTTTCTGCTACAGTTGATTGGCTGATGAACCTGTGTAAACAGTCCAGAACCTCAGTGATATACTGGCTAGGGATCTCCTGGTTGTGTGGTATCCTTATTAACTGAGTCATATCCAGGAGTGGGTAGAGAGTGCATTGGACTGAGCAGAGTTTTCCATAATAGGTGTGGTATATTCTACATAGCACTGTGATTTCCTGGTATGTCAGTGGCAGATCAGTATAGAGTAATGTGAGGGATTACTTACAGACATTTGTTTACTGACTCCATACACTGCAGGGAGCTATGTTACAGCAAGAATTGTTCTAGTGTACACATTCTGAATTCCTCTGGCCAGTGGTTCCCCTTCCCCTTATATGTGTTTCTCTGTCCATCTGTTGTCCAGTCACAACCTTTGTCCACAGATGCTGCTGTTATGTATTTGTAGTTATGGTGTGAGTGGGGTAGAAGTCATAATATCCCACACAGGTTTACAGACTTCACAAGTCTAACTGTACCTGTTTACCAGGTTGTCCATCATCATGCCAGATACATCTGCTGTGGTCCTCAGACTGTTTGTGCTGCACAGTTATTATAAGGCTACATGTTAGTCATAGCTCTCAAAGTCTTACAGACATACATCTGTCCAGGCCCATATATAAGAGTCAGACTAAGGCCCAGACATGGGGGCAGACTCTTAATATTGCTCTTCCAAATATACACAGCTGGTAGTATGGTTTTGTATTAGCTTGCATTTACTTATGGGTATGACATCTGCATCTCAACTGTCTGTCATTGATGTTTCCACATCAATCTTTATTGGTTTGCAAATAGTTTGCCAGGAAAATTCAATGTTATTACAAGCAGGATAGATATATGAGGCATACGTGTGGACATTCTGTGACACCTATCATTCCAGGAGTATGAATGGTGGCCACTGACTTGTCAGTACTGACACAGTAACGTGGCAGCCTTTATATTCTGGCACTAGACTGCCCTTCACAACCTACTTTTCTAGTAGGCATTGTGTGGGATACTCAGAGTTGTGTACTATCCATATGTGTGGTCCCCTGTCCCTCCGTTGTTCAGCTTTCATGTAGTAACAAATATTGATGTGTGGACAGTGTGTACAACTCCCACTGTTGGTGTAGCTGACATGCAAAATATTTGGCATGGCCAGTCTCAAGCCATGGACCCTAACAACCACAGTACTGAACTTGGACCACTAAGCCATAACAGCCACCAGTAAGTACTGTCTACTTCCTGACACTATTAACCAAAAACATACATATCACATTGACCTCTGCATATTGTAGAAATGGAACAAGTTATCAAGTTGATTGTGACAGCTCTTGGAATGTGTGGTCTGCTGCTATTAACTTACAAACATAAATGTTACTGCAGTTGTATGTGAACATGGGTGGGTTGGGGTGAGGGGGGCATATATCTCAACTGTACACATCTTCACAGACTGTCCAGATGTTTGGCTCATATTTTGGCTCCATTTTTATAAAGTTGTGGTTGTGTGGCAAATAATAGTTAAATCATTTAAGAGTTAGAAAGTAATGACATACATTTGAGTTACAGACTTCTTGCCCTTCAGAGACTTCATGCTACTGCAACACCTGTTATTCTATCAACTTTCTATGTTTTTAAGAGCAATATTTAAGACTTGTCCCTGTTTTTGGGCCTTTGTCCTACATTTCTTTATGGCTTTGTACATATTTCTTGGTATAAGAGGTTTGGACCTATGTATGGGACTCCAACATTGACATCCATGCATTTGTCTTATGACCCCACTGTAAGTCCCTCAAATAGTGCAGTGGATTTTGCTGGCTTAGGGCCTACTGCATATTTTGGGGCAGCCAGTGTTTGAGAGAGAGAGAGTTCCTGTTGTCCCACATAGCTGTCCGTTGTCTGCTGCTATCCCGGTAACCCACTCCATTCCCATGCATACATGCAGCACTCCCATACATATGCTACCACAGTCTGCTACCCCATTCATTTATTGTTAAGACAAGTGACTTACCTTATGCCAGCAGCAGTTATGAGGACAGTGCTTCAGGGCTGACTCTGTCGGATGCGTGCAGTACTCATCCTATACATGGTAAGGTATAGGTAGTGTGATGTAGCTGGCATCCATTTTAATGTGTGTATGTGAGGTGGAGTAAGGTGTCAGTCCCTGGGTCCCTCGGGTGTCAGTGTATGTGCTATGCATTGCTTCTTTGCCAAGGCTATGGCCTACTGGGCATGCCTACATCTGCCTACAGGAACAGGCTCAGGGGGTTCTTCCTCCAAGTTCCCCTGTGGCTTTGGGGACCTTGGTAATGGTGGAGGGCTGTGTGTCCCTTCCCTGTGATGTTCCTGCTGCAGCTGTTTCCATAGGATCATATTGTGTAGAATTTCTGATATTATGAACATGTGTGCACATGTGGCTGGAGAGTATTGCAAGGCTCCACCAGATATGTCAAACCATGACTTGAGAGCACAAGCACATGCTTTACAATGTTCCTAGTTTGTGCGTGTGCCTCATTATGTCATTCTTCAGTTGGTGTGTGCATTTCTGATAGGTGTCATCATCCACGGTTCCAGTGTGTAGCCAGCATCCCCCACTAGATGGCCATATGGGATGTCCCCCCTGACAAATGTCTGATACAGCTGTGATGAGTGTTAGATGTGGGAGTTTTGATAACTGTCAGGGCTGCCAGCACACACATTGATGATAATGCCCTGAGCATTGCACATGACCTGGCACTTGACTGAGTGATACCCCTTGCAGTTCACATAGACTCTACCCTCCTCACTGGGTGGTGCTTTGATGTGCACATGCGTGCAGTATATGGAACTCAGTACCCTTGGTAGTGTGCTACACAGTGGAAGAGATGCATATTGCTGGTCCCTCCTCAGGGATGCTGGGGAAATAAATGTGCTCACTGACATGTGTTAGCATGATATCCAGGAACTGGTAGAGTACCCCAGATGCGGATGCCTGTGAAATCCCCATGATGTCCCCAGTAGGTCTATGGAAAGTACCTGTAGCTAGTATTCTTAAGGCTACATATACCTTTGTTTCCACTGGGATGGGTTCCCCTCTGTTGGGTCTGGGTCTGAGGTGAGACCGGCACAGCTCTGTGAGTAGTTGTAGTATGTCCCTGTCCACCCTGTAGTGGTCCACTATCTCCATCTCATGTAGCCCCTGAAAGTTTACCCTGGGCCTGAATAATAGCAGCACTTGAAAAAAAGCTGACAATGGCTACTGCTTATCTTGACCTCACAATGGCATTAAAAAAAGTGTTAAATATCAATCCATATGCAGTCTATTAGTCAAAGCACTGTTTAAGCAAAATGGCACAACACATCAGAATAGGAGACTTACTAGTGTCATCTCATAGCGCTCTGTACAGGAGACTACTACTTTCTGGAATATGTTTTCACACATAAAAGTGTAAACGGGTTATATTTTATACATAGTTGCTGGGAAAGCAGTCAAAGAGATCATTGAGGAACCTAGCTCACTTTCCAAGGTGCCCCATAGTTCTACTGGGTTAAGTGGCTTGCTCAAAATCACAATAGGGAAATGAAGGATGAGAGAGTCAAAATCTGTGCTACAGTAAGTAACTTATTAGAGGTTATTGTTTCAATCCTTTGCACTAACTGACAGACCTATGCAGGTGTCTGCAAACTGGGTAAAATAATTACTTCAGTAAGTAATACTGAAGTCCTTCAATTTGATATACATAAATTTACATCTGACACAGTACTGAATACCTCACTTTTAATTTCAATAAATGTAGCATCATATGTGGCAAAGATATATATATATATATATATATATATATATATATATATATATATATATACATATATATGTATACATGTGTGTGTAGTGTGCGTGTGTGCGCGCATGGGTGTGTGCATGTTTATATATATATATATACATATATATATATATATATATATACATAGATATATATGTGTGTGTGTGTATATGTATATATATATATATATATATATATATGTATGTATGTATATATATATATATATATATATATATATATATATATATATATATGTGTGTGTGTGTGTGTGTGTGTGTGTGGTCAAACATAAAACAAAATCACATCAGTATTAGAGATCTGAGGACAACAGAATGTGACAGTTTAAACTTTGACCAGAAATGTATACTACATAGCCCTTCAATGTCACTGACCAGTGTACTTGGTTGACCATGGTCATTGCCACAGTAACAGAGTGCAAAAAATAGGTAGCTGTTAGAAAACAGATACAGTTTAATGGTCATTAAAATTAATAAGCCAGTAAATGCTGGCTCTGAGGCACAGAGGAAAAAATCAATGACTCTGACCCAGATGACCTGAAACTGACTAGTGGCTCAGGAAGCTGAAAGTGCTAGGGTAGGGGTACGTGAGATATGAGTGACATATACTGATACACTTGCTGGAGAGAAAGGATTATAATGGCTCATCTTTTATGGTAACCTCATCTTCTATTAGGTCCTTCACCTGAAAACAGAACTTGGGTGGTTGGGACATGGGAAGATCCTACAAAGCCAGTGTAATAGCCCTTGTAGAAGCTTGTCAGTGAGTGGGCACACCTCTATATCAGTTGCATAGGCGGTCACTCTGTTTATAGTACCACCAAGGGAGTGGTTTGGCAGCATATCAAAAGCTGCCCTAATTGTGGCCAGGATGAAAGTTCAACAATCACCTCTCATCTCACAGAGGACAAATAGGCTGGGAAGAGCTCTCACCCATAAGGAACAAATAGGCTGGTCAATCACAGGGAACTGATGGTCAGCAGGTAGTGGGGCATCAAAAAAATGCAGTTTAAAAATGGCCTTTTCTTATACTTGCTAAGATATATATATGGTAACCATGGTAATTAACATTGCAAATGCAGAAATTCAGGAGATAACAAATGCTAAGAAAAATTTATGGGACTGAGGATATCATCATCTTTTTGAAATGGAAAAATATAATGGAAGGAAAGACCTTTATATACTGCTGAAATATGTTTTGTTTCCTTGGTCTTCATTTATAAAGTTGTATCTTTGGTATTTTATGTATAAAACTATAGCATTCAGTTGCAAACTTTTAAACAGGACTTTTGATATGGGAAATACTTTTTCCAGAAAAAAAAAAAAATAACAGCATTATAACTAAGAGTAGATGCAAATATAGGCAGGAAAGGGACACTACCGAGCACCTCTTACAATCTAATATACTTTTAAGCAAAAACAACTCAATTTCTGTAGCATTTTCACACCACCAGTTCTACACACCATATATGAACTTGTTTTTATTAAAAAAGTTTCATAATCTAACTATTGCATATATGTTTTCATTTCACAGTAGGTTTGGCCTTGTATGTGGCAGGTTTCTTACATTGCAGTCAGTGAAATGTAATTCCATCCTGCACAGTTTAGAACCACAGAGTATACACCCAAAACCCACCTATGATTATAATATTGTGAACTCTGCTGTGTCAACAGTCATTTCTCATTGTGGTCAGCCATAAAACATTGGTCACACTGAAATATCAATACTATATTTTTCACAATCTTAAAATAACCTCTGTCACATATTGCAGCTTTGTTGTTCAATTTTTGACATTCTAAGTATGGAGGAAAATTAATTAAATATAGAAAATATAGTCCAAGTCAGACTATATATGTTTTAGTTCAAGTGAGTATTGTCTTTAGAAAATGTGGTAGAATGAATCAACAGTAAGTTGATGTAGTTTCTTCTTCAAAGGCAATACTTAAAATAAAATTGTGTAGCTCAGTCACAAAAACAGTCCGACTCTAATATCTTATATCCTTACTTTTGTTTAGAGTCAGCAATTGAAGATAGCAAAACACTTTATGCTTACTTAAAAGCAAGAACAACAGTGGCTAAGAATTTTATACTTGTATGCTAAGACAGAAGGGCTACTTTGGCTTTGTAATGGAGGATTAGTAGAGGGGGAGGGGGCTCTCTTAAAGGAGAACTGCATCCACAGACTGAACACGTTTATTTCATCATGTCTTGATGTTTCCTACATTTTAACACCACTTTTGGACTCTATACTTTTTTATATTTTTAAATATTAATTCCAGAGTCTGCCCACATGAGGTCTGGCATTTTGATTTTTTAGTCTTCCTCTAGGTATCTCACATTGCAGTGTTTGGCTTTAAAATATTACTTCATAGCCTCTAAGCTCCTGTCAGTGCATTGACTTTACATGTGTTTTCACATATACCCTGCTTTTACTCAATCAGGTTTAATTACCATTTCTTGCTTTTCAAAGCTGTTTACTTGGAGGCTGCTGCATTTCCTAGTCCATGGCCCTAAAATATTAAATAAGGTACTTGTTTCATATCCAGTTAGTTGTTATAACTGTAAGGCAAACACAAATGGATCCTGGTTAACAGAATGACATACACAAAGTGTATTAGGTAGAGTGGGACAAGATGTAACTTTAAGAACATCCATGAAGGTTTTGTGAAATAAAGTTCTTTGTACTCAGGTCCCACTTGTGAGGAATGTTAATAATGAGAAAAAAATGTACTACTAAGTCCTGGAAGAAAGAACTCCTTCTAGGGATTACAGAAGGGAAGGAACTGTTTCAGTCATATTAAAGAAATAGCCCCTGCTCATCTGAAGGGTGCTGTTTTATACACCAAAGTGATTCAACAAAAAAAAATAATATAATCGAGATGCTGTCATGCAAAGTTGAATTGCCTTTTGGCGTGAAATATTGCATTCTTTTTCAAGTTTTGCCAGAAACTATCTTTATTAAACATGAGTGAATGGAATATTGTATAAGTAATTAAATTGAAAAAACATATGTGACAGAATGCATATCTACTTGATGATTGCTCCCTTTCCCTCCCATATTCTAAGCTTCCTCATTCATTCATTGCCAGGCTTTTCTTGATTTTAAAGGTTTGAGATGAAAAGCAGTGCACACTTCATTTTCTCCCTTAATTAAGGAAATATAACATAACAAAGATATGCTCAGAATTAGCCCAAAATGATAAAAAAATCACTGAACCCACAGACATTGCCAACATACTGGCAGACAGGTTCAGTGCAAATTTCTCCCCTCCCTCTCCCCAAAAAGGAGAAATATCTATCCCACCAGAGTCTAGCCTCCCAAACATCTCAGATGCCCAGGTGAGAGCTGCTCTCTCTAAAGCAAAAAACACAGCATCAATGGGACTGGACGGTGTCCCCGGCTGTGTGCTACACGAACTCAATGAGGAACTAAACCCACACATAAGGCTGCTGTTTAATCTTAGCCTTACTACAGGATCATTACCAAAGAATGGCGTCGGCAACTGTGGTCCCACTCCACAAAGGCAGTGCTTCTACGGACCCATAAGCGAGCCTTGTCTGCAAAGCTATGGAGAGGATCATAATGGAACTCATAAATAAAGACATTGGGGACCTACAGACACTGGATCCTACCCAATTTGGCTTTGCCAAGGGCAGATCCTGCCACTTGAACTTGGTCAACTTTTCAAACAGTCACTAAGGCCATTGATGAGGGTAAGGCAGTTCACACAGCCTACCTTGACCTAGCAAAGCTGTAGACACAATACCCCACTCGGGCATCATAGAAAAGCTCACCAGCTTAGATGTAAACCCATATGTCACAAGATGGGTTGCAGACTGGCTCAAGGACAGAACACACAGGGTTAGAGTTGCTGGTGCCATGTCAGACTCTAAGTCGGTCATGAGTGGTGTCCCACAAGGCTCAGTCCTGGGCCCCCTCTTGTTCGGCATTTATTTTTCTGAAGTGCAGGCAAACATAGGGGGATTGTGGCTGACAAAATTTGCAGATGACTGCAAACTGGGCACCATAATTGACACTCCATCAGACACAGACATCCTCCAGAGAGGTCTCATAGAAATGGATAACTGGTGCCAGAGCCATGGCCTTAAGCTAAATGCCAAAAAATGTATAGTCATACCCTTTGGGAAAAACAAGGTAACCCTAATTACCACATAGGTGGTAATCCATTAAACACGGAAGAAGTTATCAGGGACCTGGGGACCCAAGTTGACAGTAACCTCTCTTTTGACACTCACATTGCCAAAGTGGTTAGGAAGACCTTCTACATTGCCCACCTGATCATGAAAGGATTCACATCCAGATCAGGAGAGGTCCCCTGTACTCTTCACTTATCAGACCAATGATTGAGTACAACGCCCCATTCGAATGTACCTTACCCGACACCTGCAGCAGTTGGAAAGACCCCAAAAGTTCCTCACCAAAAGGATAAAGGGCTCAAACATATGTCATACGATGCCTGACTGAAGAAACTCCAGCTCTATTCAGTATACCGTCTGCTCAGAGGTGATCTGTGCCTGACATACAAGGCCATGTCCAACCCGAATTAATGGACATGCTCCACCTCAAAATCCAAATCCACCAGAGCCACGAGCAAGAGACTTAAACCTCAACACGGATATAAATAGGATGTGCTGGAGGGACAGATTCATCACCCAGAGACTCCCTACACTATGGAACAGAATCCCAGTCCATGTGAGGCAGAGCCCCTCACTGACTCTGTTCAAGAGAAATCTTGACGAGTGGATGGGAGATGGAATCATCTCTGTATCACTGCTGGACAGAGGCACAGCAAACTAATGGGTATAGTATTCTCATCCTAAGGGGTGGTGAAAGCCACACACACTCTGGCTAGGCTTATAAATGCCCTAGGGCAGATAGCCTAGTATGAACCTATGAACCTATAACTTTGGTGGGTAACCATTTACTGAGTTGGTTGGAGTTCTGTCACATATAATGCCTATACATTTCTTGATATGGATGCAGTTTAATAGTTAAATCAATCAAATCATCATCATTTCTTAATTTATCAATTTTTTTAGGAAAAGAATGCAGTAAAATACATACAATATTATCAAAGTCACAATGCACTTGTGCAACAATAATTAAAGTTATCATTGATAGTCAACTCCCGCGGTGGTGGTGCTGCAGTAGCGTTGTTGCCTCACAGTTAGACATTGCCCGTTGGATTCTCAGAGCGCCTTGTGTGTGTCAACATGCGTGAATGGGCGTTCCTTCATTGAAGGTTGTGCGTTAGGCCCGGCAAGCCAGGACGTGAAAGTCTACTGCCAATCATTAGCGAACCGGAGTTCCGCTGTGGTGACCCCTAACCGGGAAAGGCTAAAAGACACACAAATCAGTGATAGTCAGCTAAACTACTGCATTTATTAACTTGCTTGAGAATTTTTGTCCTGGTGTCTGCATTTTGTTTTAGTTAACAAAACTGCCGCATTTATTAATTTGCTTGAGATTGCTTTTCTTGTGTCTACATTTTGTTTTCGGTTTTACTGATAGTTAAAACTGTAGTGCTGTTATTATTTGCTTCATATTTCTGGTCACTGTCTAGATCCTGTTCAGCTGGTTTCATTGCAGGGGTTCTCCACCTTCATTTGAAGCCAGCCTTCCAAGGTGTAAGGCACAGCTTTTTGTGTTATCTGATTCCCTGAGGCTCTTAAGTTTTCCTTTATGCTACTGTATAAGGAGTTACAATTATGTGAGGCAGTATCAGTATCTAGTTGCTCTTTGTGGCCTAGCTGTGACTGATTCAATAGACATCCGGATACAGAAAGCCTTTAAGTATATTTTTTTGGCACTTAATCTGTTATCAGTGATAGTGAACTAAACTGTTGCATTTAGTAATTTGTTTGAGATTGCTTGTCTTGGTGTCTCATTTTGTTTTAGTTAACAAAACTTCCACATTTATTAATTTGCATGAGATTGCTTTTCTTGTGTCTATAGTTTTTCTGTTTTACTGACAAATGAAAAAGAACTTTGCTGTTGCCCGCCCCATCTGTAAATTTGATCTGGGGCACTCCTCCCAGTCTAGTGTCATTAGCCCATTCTACCTAATACAGAGAGCACATTTGAGAAGGCCAACACACTTATGTTCTTAACCTTGAATTATATTCTGTTCCTCCTTTCTCTCTTTCCACTTTACTAAAAAAAAAAAACTTTACTAGAATCTCCTTGTGTGTTCTTACTGAGTGTGCTTCTTGGCACTTTTTAACTGTTCAGAGTTGAATACAACAATAACGGAGTTCAGTTCAGAATACAGTTTGAATAAATTAAATTTATTTAAACTGTATTTGCTTTAGTATTGCTACACACTCAAGTGTGCTAGCTTGCATTGCACTTGAATTGTTTTAGTGCTGTTTTAGCTGCATTTCTGTAAAAACAATCCATGCTTATTTCCTGCCTTTCCTGTAACTAGTCTAGTCCAGATACAGATTTGCTGTATCCAGGACTGTTTATAAGCTTCTGAGCCCCCCAAGCTTTTTTTGTGTTGGAGGGAATCATTCTAGCTTATCAGTGGGAGTGGTAAGCACTAGGTAGCCTATCTACCACAAGAAGAGTGGTTTCTGGCCCAGAAATTATAGTTTATTGGCCATTTGGGAAGTTTTTTCTCTCTTTTTCAACATTCTGGCTTAAAGGCCCACATTTGCACTTGTTTCCCACCTTTTCTGTAACAAGTTTAGTCCAGATACAGATTTGCTGTATCCAGGACTGTTTGCCAGCTTCAGCAGCCCCAAGCCTTTCTGTGCTGGAGGGAAGCCTTCTAACTTATTAGTGGGTGTGGTAAGCACTAGGTAGCCTATCTACCACAAGAGGAGTGGTTTCTGGCCCAGAAATTGTAGTTTATTGGCTGTTTGGGAAGTTTTTTCTATCTCTTTCAACTTTTTGGTTTAAAAGCCTGCATTTGTGCTTGTTTCCCACCTTTCCTGTAACTAGTCTAGTCCAGATACAGATTTGCTGTATCCAGGACTCTTTGTAAGCTTCTGAGCCTGCCAAGCCTTTCTGAGTTGGAAGGAAGCCTACTAGCTTATCAGTGGGAGTGGTAAGCACTAGGTAGCCTATGTACCACAAGAGGAGTGGTTTCTGGCCCAGGTTGTAGTTTATTGGCTGTTTGTGCAGTTTTTTCTATCTCTTTCAACTTTCTGGTTTAAAAGCCTGCAATTGCACTTGTTTCCTGCCTTTCCTGTAACTAGTTTAGTCCAGATACAGATTTGCTGTATCCAGGACTGTTTGCAAGCTTCTGAGTCCCCAAGCCTTTTTGCATCAGAGGGAAGCCTTCTAGCTTATCAGTTGAAGTGGTAAGCACTAGGTAGCCTATCTACCACAAGATGAGTGTTTTCTGGCCCAGAAACTATAGTTTATTGACCGTTTGGGCAGTTTTTCCATCTTTTTCAATGTTCTGGTTTAAAAGCCCATGTTTGCGAGTGTTTCCCACCTTTCTTATAAGTACTCTAGTCCAGATACAGATTTGCTGTATCTAGGACTGTTTGTAAGCTTTTGAGACCCTGAAGCCTTTCTGTGTTGAGGAGAAGCCTTCTAGCTTATCAGTGGGAATGGTAAGAACTAGGTATCCTTTTCTACCACAAGAGGAGTGGTTTCTGGGCCTGAAATTGCAGTTTATTGACCATTTGGGCAGTTTTTCATCTCTTTCAATTTTCAGGTTTAAAAACCATGTTTGTACTTGTTTCCCGCCTTTCCTGTAACCAGTCTAGTACAGATACAGATTTTCTCTATCCAGGACTATTTGTAAGCTTCTGAGTGGTGCCAAAATGTCTGCTCTTCAATTTCTCCATTAGATCTGCTAGTTCTCTCCTCTTCTGCACTTTTACTAACTTATCAGTCTAGCACTTTACCAGACATCTTGTAGCAATTATTGTAGCACCAAAAGTGCTACCAGCACTAAATGTTCTACAAGGCTACAGCTCTTGTACTTATTATTAATGCCCAGCCCTCCAAGCATGTCTAAAGGTCAGTTCCCTGTGCTTTCTCCTATTAATTTGGTGAACTTGGGCATTCTGAGGCAATGTAGCAACTACCTCATATACACTGACAACCCTCTCCTCTTACCTCCCAACACTCAGACTTGTGAGAGATGCACTTATATATCCAAATTGGAAGCCACACACTCTCCAGCCAAGAGAAGAAGGTCAACACTGGCACCACACCACATGGAACACATAGTCCTACAGAACACACACCAGCACTGCCTTTACATAAAAACCCAAACCACACACCCACCTTCACAGAGGCTCTCAATAAAAATCTACCCAAACAGTAGAGACCTCCAAGGCAGAAACACACTCAACCACCACAACACAACACTAATCATGAGTCACATAACTCTCCTAAACAGTGTGCCACTCAACCAAAGCCCCTAAGGCAAAACAGCATGCCCAACACTAGTCATAGGTGACTCGATGGTGAGGCACACAGATGTCCCACTCACTAGACTGAATAAGGAGAAAGTAACAGTCAGCTGCCTGTCGGGTGCCAGAATCTTCCACATAATGCATGCACTCAGGTCCCTCAACAACAGATACAAATATGAATATATGACCACACAATGCCAGTAGAATTAAAGAGCCATCTTCAATGAACACCAAAAACTTAAACCACCACTTTTTTAATAAAATGCACGCACATCTTAGCACCCCGTCATGCAGCCTTTACAGAGTAAAACTTCAAATAAACACACAAGCAACCTTATATACAAATACTTAATTGTCATTAATTATAATAAATTGAATAATTACATACAGTTGCAACTAAATAAAAACTTTCCAGCTACATTCTGCATTCAACCCCCTGGGAACCAGGGTATAATATTTTAAAATGAAAACAGTTTCCTTATATAACAATTTTTTCTTTATATTTTGATGGTTATATAAACCACATTTAACTTGATCTAAAATAGTGGCTTTTAAGCCACTTTCGTCTCCATGATGAAAATCTAAAAAATGGCAAGCAATTGGACTCTCTAGTCTCCCATTCCTAATGTCTCTCAGATGTTCCTGTAAATGGGTTTTAAATGCTTGCTTTCTCTCCCCCACATAAAATTTGCCACAAGGGCATTTTATAGCATATACAACTCCCACTGGATCACAGCTATACACGTTTAGCTTCATATTTTATACCATTTGTAAATAGAAAGTGAGATACTACGTACTTGCAGCTACAACATCTACCACATGGTTTAGTACCTTTATGAGGGGGAAATGTATTCATAACAAGTCTATTTATAGTCATTTCTGGAAGAACAAACTTCCCATGTATAATCATATCTCCAACACTTCTCCCTCTTTTAAATGAAATACTTGGCAATCTAAGTAACAGATTCTGAAAATTTGTATGTCCAACCAAATAACCCCAATAATATTTTACAACTTTAATCACCGTATCACTAAATGGGCTATATGTGGTAACAAAATACATCTTTTCAATCCCACTATCTTTTCTATTCTTACTTTTTTGATTATTATTACTCACCCTATATTTTTTCTTTTGTGTATCCAACTTCATAATCTCTGATACACTTTTCTCAAGAATATTTAGATCATAATCCCTTTTCCAGAATATGTTATTACTGTTTTCCATCTCTTGAATGAATTCAGAATCTACATTACACAATCTTCTCATTCTTAGAAACTCCCCATATGGCAACGCTGCAATAGTATGACTCAGATGGCAACTACATCCACTTAAATATTGGTTGCCATCCCTAAATTTCCTACGTACTCTGGTATATATCGAATGTCCTTCCAAACCTTCCAGCATAACATCTAAAAAGATTACTTTATGTCCTACTTTTAAATCACTAAATTATAAATTAAACCTGTTTTGCTGTAAATAATGAATAAACTCTCCTACATAATCAAAACCACCTTGACATAATAAAATTAAATCATCAATAAATCAAAAATAACCAACTACATATTTTCTAAAAAAAATCTGAAGCATAAATATGTTGAAGCTCAAAGTAACCCATAACCAAATTGGCATACATGGGAGCAAAAGGAGCCCCCATTGCTGTACCTAATAATTGTTGGTACAATTTACCATTAAATTCAAAGCAATTATTACTCAAATAACGACTCTGTTATTGTACATGTGGGTGTGCATGACCTGAGATGTACCTCCCTGGACTACATGAAAAGAGACATGGAGGAACTCTTGGATTATGTAGCCCAGGCAGGTATGACCCTAGCCCTATGCAGCCTCCCACCATCAGCCAGAATGATACCATAGTACAAGCAGAAAATTAATTATTTCAAAAATTGGCTAGGTTGCTGGTGTCATTCTAAGGGGATCCAGTATCTGTCTGTCTAGGATGACATGATTGTCAGACCTTGATGCTTTGCCAGAGATGGCCTGCATCTGTCACCCCTGGGCTTACAGATACAGGCCAAGGCTCTTGCCACCCCCTATAGTGCCTTTTTTAGGCGGTGTTCCAAAGACCATATTACCAATGTAACAGCTACAAATAAATGCAATCTGAGGGTCATGCTGCTCAATGCTAGAAGTCTAAATCTCAAAATGCACTCACTCGAAGCACTCCTTAAAATGGAGAATACTGACATTTGTGCTGTGACAGAGACCTAGTTCAAGGCAGCAAAAAACACCCCTGCATTAACAGGCTATAACTCATTCCACACCTTTCAGCTCCAGAACTTGGACTGAAGCTCCAAAGGTGGTGGTGTTTCCATATTCATAAAGGATGCACACACCTCCAGACTGGTAGCCCAACATACCACATCAGAGATACTTTAGGTGCAGCTAACATTGGGTAAGGCAGTGATTCAGGTTGTCGCCTGCTATAGGTCCCCAACCATGTCCCAAGATTCACACTCCATGTTCGTAAGCACGCTGGAGAATATTAGAGTCCAACCTAACATTCTCACACTGGGCGACTTCAACTGCCTCTCCATTAACTTGTGAAAACTACTCATGTAGCAATACAATTCCCCAATGTTTCCTGGAATTCATTAATTCCAATGCCCTGGACCAGCTCATTCTTACCGCCACTAGAGGTAGCAACATCCTTGACCTGGTCATTACTAACATGGACGACCGTTGCTGTACACCAATAGTCAACTCCTCCCTGGTAAGATCAGACCACAAACTAAATCACCTCAGAAATCCACATCCCTCCCAGCCCCCCCCCCCCCCCCATAAAAAATGTCTCCAAAGCTAACTTTGGGCTCCTAAAAACAGAGGTGGCTAACTTCACGGGACCCATGCAAATGGAAAATAGTTGAATGACTGCCGAATCATACACCAGTGCACTGTATGAACACATACACAAATGCATCGATCTCACCATACCCAATAGAACCAAGATGCTATCCTCCAAAAAAAGTAAGTCAATCTGATGGTCCCCTGCCATAAACAAACTCTACAACAGAAGGAGGAAACTGATGCAGAATAAGGTGAAGTCCCAAGACTGGAAAAACTCCCTTATCAGCCTCAACAAAAAGTTGAGATCCCTCATAAAATCTTTCAAAGCTAGCTATGAAAAAAGAATTGCAGCAGATAGTAAAGACAAACACAAGGCCTTCTATAGTTATGTAAAGAATCTCCATGGCAATACCCAGATTTGCTCTGAGCTACTGCGTAATGGTACCTCCTATACTGAGCCAACAGATATTGCCAATATACTGGCAGACAGATTTAGTGCCAACTTTACCCCTCTCTCCCCCACCAAGGGACCAATCACAATACCAGTAGATTGCCAGGCACCCAGTATTACTGCTGCACATGTTAAAACAGCACTGTCCAAGAACAAGAATGCAGCTTCTATGGGACCTGACAATATCCCTGGCTGTGTTCTACATGAACTACAGAGTGAACTCGCACCTCACCTGTGTGCCCTGTTTAATCATTGCCTCACCTCAGGCTTTGTCCCTAACAAATGGTGCACTGCTACAGTCATCTCTCTCCACAAAGGAGGAGTGACTACAGACCCTGGAAATTACCTCCCCATTAACCTGACACGTCTGATATGCAAAGCTATAGAATGCATCATCATGGACCTAATAAACAAGGATACAGGGAATCTCCAAACTCTGGATTCCACACAGTTTGGTTTTGTGAAGGGTAGAGCATGCCTGCTCTACCTGGTTGACTTCTTTTAGTCAGTCACCAGAACTGTGGATGAAGGCAATGTGGTTCATACAGCCTGCCTTGATTTGGCCAAGGCCTTTGATACCATTTGCAATCAGGAATCAGAGAAAAAACTCACTAAGCTAGGCATCAACCCCTATATCACTAGTTGGGTTGCAAACTTGCTCACAGATAGAACCCACAGTGTGAAAGTAGCTTACTCCAAGTCAGACTGCTGACCTGTCATGAGTGGAGTCCCACAAGGTTTGTTCCTGGGTCCTCTCCTGTTTTGGTATCTACTTCTCTGAAGTCCAGGCCAACACGAAGGGACTCTGGCTGACAAAGTTCGCAGACAATTGCAAGTTGGGAGCAATTATTAACACCCCAAGTGATGTTGGCATCCTACAGAAAGGCCTCAGTGAGACCAATGACTGGTGTCAGAACCATGGCCTTAAGCTCAATTCCAAAAAATGTATTGTCATCCCCTTTGGGAAACACCTGGTTCCCATGAATTACTACATCAATGGTAGTCCACTGAACACAGAAGGAGTTATAAGAGATCTGGAAACACAGGTTGACAGCAACCTCTCTTTTGACCACCACATTGCCAATGTGGTCATAAAGTCCTTCTGTGTGGCACATCTCATTACTAAGGGTTTTGCATCCAGGAAGAAAGAGGACATTGTCTCCCACTTCTCTTCCCTCATTAGGCCACTCATCAAGTACAATGCCCCATTTGGCATGTACCTCACTAGACACCTGCAACAACTATAGAGGCTGCAAAAGTACCTCACAAAGAAGATCCTAGGCCTTAAAACACTTGTCCTATATGGACAGACTAAAAAAACTGCAACTATTTTCTGTCTCATATCGCCTACTTAGAGGCAATCTCTGCTTGACTTACAAATCCATGTTTGACCAAGCTCTGTTAGAAATGCTACATCTATAGAAATCCCAATCCCTCTGCACCACACACTCCCGAGACCTCACCCTCATTACCACAATCAACAGAACAAGCTGGAGAGACAGGTTCATAACCTAGAAACTGCCCATACTATGGAATAGACTTCCCATACATGTTAAACAGAGCACCTAATAGGCCCTCTTCAAGAGAAATCTTGATGAGTGGATGGGAAATAGAAATTTCACCCTGGGATCCCTCCACAGAGGGACTGGTAACTAAGGTCAGGGTAATCCTATGGGCTAGGCTTGTAAAGGCTCCAGGGCCATTAGCCTAGTACACATCTATGAACCTTTGAACCTATAAGCAATAGCAATCCTTAAGAACTTCTTATGAATATGCCTAAAAAAGAATATACTTCACATAATATCTGGGGGTATCAAAACCACTCCATATGGGGCTAAACAGATGGACAGCCCTGAAATCTTGCATCTTAGTTTATTACGTATGTGTGGTGTTTGATCAAATCATCAGTGGTCAACTACAGATAATGGTGACCGCATGAAATATATTGAACACATCTCTAAACAAATGTCAAAAAAACTAATGCAAATACCCAAACCCATAAAAAACTACTGCATTGCAAACAATCCCTTGCTACTTTTTTGCAGGGCATAAGCTGTGTTTGTGTGTGTGTGTGTGTGTGTGTGTGTGTGTGTGTGTGTGTGTGTGTGTGTGTGTATATATATATATATATATATATATATACATATATATACTAAGACTGAAATTGCACAACAGCAGAGAGTTCAGATTCATAATCCCTGCTGCACCACAGTGTCACACAACTCCAGCCTCATGAATAACACAGACCTCCCAGCGAATTCCTAACAGTCTACTACACCTCCCCACCAGGTATTAACTACATCCCAAATATTACTGTTATGAAACACAAACATACACACACATTGCCAGAATTCATTCACTACCAGCAGTACCAGCAGTACATAAAAAATGCAGACAAGGTCTGTAATGAATGAATGACAAACATAGTGCTGCAACACCTATAACAGCTTACACCCTAACCAAACACTACACCAAAGATAACTACATTTCAGCAAACTATACATATTTGACCTTCTAAAGACTGCACAAGACCTAGTCAACCAAATGTGCACACACACACACACACACACACACACACACACACACACACACACACACACACACACACACACACACACACTTAAATCAAGGTGGTTGAACTACAGTTTCACCAAATGCGTGTTGTGGGTGTGAAACTGATTGAATGTTGTATTGTATGAATGTGTGAATGTAGTGTATGTCAAAGTCCTAGTAAATCACAGGACTATTTTGCTAAATGGAGTAGTGTGATTTGCAGGGATAAGCAGATTTTTTTTTTAATGCTGAAACTTTTGGATATACCCAAAATATTAGCATTAGAGGTTTGGAGTGTATGTGAGACTGGATTTTGCTTAAGGATATGGTAAGGATTAGATAAGGGGATACAGTTAGTGTTGCATGAATGTATGAAAGTTAGACTTAGTGTTAGGTTTGGTAATAGATTTACAGTTGTGTTGTTGCATGTGGTATGTGTATGAGCCTGTCTTGTTTACTGGTAGTGCTACTGAAAGAGTTTTTCCTAAGGTAAAGTGAAGTGCTGGGGTTAGGGAAGAGGAAGGATTACATCTAAGATTAGGGTTAGCAGGTATTAATATGTCTGCTATAGGTTTAATGGCTAGCCACTTGTCGATACCATTTAATGAGTAGCCACTTACTGATACAATTTAATGGGTAGCCATCACCTATACTGATTGTTTACCAATCGTATTCCTGCTCCTGGAAAAGGTGATGAACCCACATATTTTTGTTGGCAACATTTTGGAGGAGTTTAGTTTTTACTATCTGAGGTGGCAGTTTTAAATCAAGACAATATTCAACCTGACCAAATAAAATACCTCCATGTATAGTAATCTTGCAGCAAATGAAAGAAAATGTGAAATTTGGTGAGCCCAGAGATAGAGGTGATTGATTTTGTTTCTTGATTTTCTAAGTGGATTTAAAAGTTTAAGTCCATAAATATTTTTTTTAATCATTAATCAACATGAAGACTGAGAAATGTCAGCCAGGTTGAGTTTGCAGGGAGGCATGTGAAGGACTTGCACTAACTATTACAACATCATCAGCATAGAGTATACATGTATCCTGAGGAAGGTCATTGGGAACTTTGCAAAGAAGACCAAGAACAGTAGAGCAGTAAGAACTGAGCCTTGTGGAATACCTTTTAAAAGGTGGGGCATCAGAGATATGGCTGTTCCAATCTTAACTTCATAGATTCTACTGGAGACATAGCCTTGGAGCCAGTTAGATGCATTTAGACCAATACCTATTTCAGTTTAGTTACATTGACGCGGTGGTGCAGCGGTAGCATTGTTGCCTCACAGCAAGAGATTTTCCCGTTCGATTCTTGGCAGGAGTGCGGGGAGTTCCTTCTGTGTGGAGTCTGCATGTCCTCTCCGTGGTTGGGTGGGCATTCGAAAGACATGCGTAAATGGGCGTGCCTTCGTTAAATGTTGAACGTCGAGCTGGCACCTCAGCATTCGTCAAAATCTACTGCCAATCATTAGGGGACCAGAGTTCTGCTGTCGCGACCCCTAACTGGGAAAAGCCGAAAGACAACAACAGCAACAACCTATTTCAGTTTAGTTCAGTTCCTTTATTCGTACTCATAGGTACATTTAGTTTGCAGTCACAAGGTTAGTGCCGATGGTCTTAACATACATTTAGACATATAAACATGCATACATTTAAACAAACACCATAAAAAAAATAATTTACACTTAGACAATTCCACAAAAAATGCAAAAAATATAGATCCTATATTGCACATCTCTAAATAATAGCTGTTAAAATACAACAATTATACCTATCTATTCTACATTACAAAACAAATAACCTTCAATCAGATAAAAAGTGAAAGTCAGCATGTAACAAATGCAGATTATCTTTTAAAATTAAACACATTTATTATTAATCGGAGTAATAGCTGCTGCAGTAAAACTATTCGTATATTGGAAACAGATACCTTTGTCTAGACGAATAAAGCTAAAATTCAACATCTAACGCATGTAAAACATCCTTTAAAATTGAACCAGTTATCTCTCCAACTGTCTAATATATAAAGACATACGGTTCAATTGTTGTTCACCAATAAACTTACAAGACCATTTCACATTTTGGTTCAACAAATTCCTACTTTTCAGAGACAAATGTCCATACCATGCTACCAAAGAAAATTATAAAATTGATTCAATGAAAGTGCAATAAGACAGAATCATCATATTTTTTATCTATGTATAAATGGGACAATTTTCTCAGGCAAAACAATCTTTGTTGTCAATTTCTACGCAAGACTTCACAATTTTCCTCAAAATTCAACTTTGAATCTATGATTGTCCCAAGATATTTACACAATTGTATACATTCAACCATCTGACCCTTTATAAGTGTCACATCATGTGTATGTGTATGTTTTCTGAAATCAATTATCATATTTTTAGTTTCAGATATATTTAGCTAAAGAGAAGGCCCATCACACCATTTAACAAAATCATTAACTGGATCATGACTGGTCTCATTGTCTTAACAGCATCATCTGTATATTTCTAAATGGTCCTAGTTTCATGCATACTCCTACACGTATTTGTGTAAAGTATAAACAAAAGGGCCGAAAGCACACATCCTTGTGCAGCTCCAGTTGAAGAATAAACTTGATCGGACAAAATTCTATTTACTCTTAATCTTTATGCTCTATTAGTCAAAAGATCTAAAATCCAGCCCATAGGTTATTACTGAGATCAAACTGTTCTAGCAGTCTACCAATTAAAACGTGGTTGAATGATATTTAAAGCAGAAGAAAAATCAATAAATAAGTATGTCATGTGACTCATTATTTTCCAAGTAAATTAAGTAAGGTAATTATTGCATTGTCTACACCTCTACGTGACCTATAAGCAAACTGCATAGAATCAAGCACATACTCAGTTTTATTTAACTTTTCTGACATTATCAACCTTTCAAAAGTTTTCATTACAATTGATGTAAGAGCTACCGGTCTAAAATCATTAAGATTTTTTGGACATTTAGATTTCAGAATCACAAATACCACAGTATCTTTCCATAACTTACATACATGCTGTGTCTATAGCGACTTATTAAAAGTGTAATGAAATGCAGAACTTAATTTTCTTGCACAATTTTTAAGTATATGACCTTAAAGATTGTCAGGTGCACCACTTTTACTTATTGTTATTGAAAGAAATGCCTTTTCTACCTCTTTTTGATCTATACTAAAATATTGATTATCTACAAGATTTTGCTTTTAGTTATGTACGTCATTTCTAAAATCAAAAATATCAAAACGATTAAAAAAGAGAAATCAAAATCTGTATCCCATCTATTTAAGGTGATCTGGCTACTATTCTTTGATTTCTGAATGGCTGCTATGGTTTTCATACTAGACCATACTGATCCAAAATTATTTGCAACCATCTTATTCTCTACTTCAGTTTTATATTTTTGTTTTGGTCTAAACATTTCTATTATCAACTCTTTAGTGGCTGAATTCAAATCAGACATTTCTCCCTCCTTAAAATCTTTTTTTTTTATACTAGATTTAAATTTATCTACCCATGGCTTATGCTTTCATGCAAATGATATAATAGGATGGATGATCTACATGATCAAAGGCCTTAGGACTGTGTGCCAGTAAGGTAAGCTTTATCTATGCTGAGCAAAATGTCATCAATCACAAACCAGGTTGCAGTCATAGTGTTACAACTAGCCCAGAAGCTGTTTTAAATCACAAAGTTTTGTTGTGTGATGTATTGTCAGAGTTGTATAGAAATGATGTTTCCATTATTTTACCAAGGACTGTCAGGACAGAAAAGAAATGGAAATGAGAAGCTTTGCTGTGTTTAATTTGATTAGGTAAGAGTGTGATCCATGCTCCTTTTTATATGCCGGACATGATGTTTTGGGTAATAAAGAGAAGAGAAATTAGGCTGGATCCTCAATGGCAGTATATGAACTGAGGAATCAGACTGCAAGAATAAATGAAAGCACCAATAAGAATAAATTTGTGCAAAGGTTTGTCTTTGTACTTGATTTCTCAGAAATAGAAAATGAGGGTATATAGGGGTAATAAGAGAGACTGTGGGAGTGACTAGGAATTAGTAATTCAAGATGTTGAAAGAAAATGAATTATTTTAGAAAGTTAGAATAGGAGACTTTGTCTACTAAGCAATGAATGGTGACATTGGATGAACAGGGACATGGGTGCTGAATAGCAGCCTGAAAACATGTTTATTTTGTGAATGTTTGTATTTATGTTGAAACATACAGTCAGTATATATAAATGACTAATTGTGATGCAAGACAATTGCAATTTAGTTAAAGGAGGATTTGACAAAGGTTTATGTAAACATAAATAAATGCATTATAAACCAATACATTAAAGAATCATGCTTTCATTAGTTTATGGTTGACATGCATTTTGCTAAATAAACTAAATCAAAAATGTTCTCCACTGTGTAGAGAACCAGACAGAATTTGCCTGGTGGTGAGTGATCAGATGTTATTTCACCTTAGAAAAAAATATCTCAGCTCCATGTAGTCAAGGACAACATGTTTTATAGTTTGGAACCCCAGTACTATAAATATTTTATGAAGCATTTCAGGTTATAATTCGGAAATAGTAAAATAAAAATCTGGAAATAATTCAGTGTGTGACGAAAGCTGAAGTTTTGTTGTTGAGGAAGCTCCAAGTAAAGAATGTTGCCGAGAAAGGAGTAGGAGGCAATCCTAGCAATATGGATAAGGTTTTTGTTTTAACATTAGCATTACCAATGATAACACAGTGGTTCTGAGTGAGAAAATAGCACCATAAACCTACAGATCTTATTCATGAGTGTTTGAAGCCTGTGATAGTTGATGTAAGAGCCAGAAGTGACGAATGGTATGACACACTCTATGACAGAAAGAAGAATTATTTTTCTATAATATTTCTAGCTTTGCAGATTAGTAAATGTGTGATTTTGAGATATACCACAGTCCATGTGACTTTTTGATGCAGCTGTGATGCTGGGTTACTTGGGAGTTAGATTTCAACATTTCATTTCTTGCTGGAAAATGGACAAAACTATATAGATGTAAAGTAAACAGACAGGAAAAATTTCCTTCATGAAACACTACATATCATTTAAAACATGCAGATAAATATATGTTTAAAATAATTAGGAGGGTGAATCTAAAATAATGTGTGTTTAGGCATGGCCCTAAAAAATAAGTGGATGGTCATAAACTGAAACAGCTCAACGCCTAACATGGAATGTTTTCATTTTTTCTATAATGCTAAAATGCTGACCGGACAGTTCTGCTGGTTATAGTTTTCAAATTTTCAGTATTCTGTTCCTGGGATAATCTTTGACAATTATCTGTTTGATTCAATATTCTTAAAGTGAATGGTAAAACTATTCCAAGGTGTCACCTGCTAAAGCTAAAGTCTGTTGAAATGAAGCAATCATTTTGCTATCATACTTGCATGTTTCTGATGAGCTTGTATGTGCAGTTAGAAGGCCCATGTCATCTGAATCAAACCATTGGGATTTACATACCATTTGCAATGCTTGTATTTGCTAAGAGGTATCATGAATGGCACTCATTAAATGCTTACTTCCACACCAGGCATGAAAACTATCTTAACCTAGGCAAGATAAAATATTAAAGTTTTCATGTTCTTGTTTTTAAATTTGGCTTTGGAAAATGTCATCGTTGTATAGCCTGTGCTGTTTTTAATGACTATTGAAGTGTTGTACACCATCAATTAAACTAACATACTATTGACATTGATGATTCATTATTATAGCTCGTGGATTTTTGTCATGGCTACTTGAGTTTTGGCTAACTGTAGGAATGCACATACTATCTCTTGTATATAAGGCAATAACTCTAGGATCCTGAGAATTAACAATGCAAACAATGTAGAATGATCCTTTTTTTCGAATTCTATTCCAGGAAATCATGCAAATGGAGATGTTATCTTCTTGGCTTCTGTGTATTTATATAGAGCTTAATTTTATCTTACTGTAAAATTGATTTGTAGTTTGTTTTTTTGGCAATGAACCTTAATATCTGATAAGGAAGTCTCTGTATTACTTAGCCTGCCATACAGCTGTTTCACAATGTCTCATAACTCTTCTTGCTGGCCTTTGGCCATTATCTGAAATGCTTATATTTCTTAACAAACATCATGCATGACATTCAATTTGCTTATTTCCTTCGGCTGTCTCAGCTTGACTGTTTGTTTATAAGTACCAGTTAACATGGATTCTATGATAATGTTACTTTTAAGTGATTATATAGTTTTACTAAATAGATCTTCTGTGTGTAGTCTGCATGTCCTCCCCGCAGTCAAGTGGTGTTCGAAAGACATGCGTGAATGGGCATGCCTTCGTTGAAGGTTGGGCATCAAGCTGGCACCATAAAAATCTACTGCCAATCATTAGCGGACCAGAGTTCCACTGTGGCGACCCTTAACCGGGAAAAGCCGAAAGAAGAACAACTAAATAGATCAGCTATGCCAATAAATTCAAAAGGCTTTTTTTGGCTTTCAACTGTTATCTATAGATATACAAATAAATGGATAGACCAACAGACAGAACAATAACATGCTGAATACTGTAGAAAGCCTGAAACAACAAAAAAAAATCAGTTTTAATGTAAAATGAATAGGCATGAAATAGGTGTGGAGAATTTCTATTAAAGAATGAATAACACAAACAGAAGTCAAGTGGGTCCTAAAATTCTTATGGTATGTATAGAGTGGAAGGAAGTCTGCCTTTGTCCTATTTCATCTCCTGTACAATATTAGCCTGAAACTCTAGGTGTTTGGCAAATGGTCACAACCACATCCCAGAGAAATGACTAATTAAAATTGTGTTATATGATTTTTATAACCTAGCAAAATCAAAATGAAGCTGAAAACAAAGATCAGTATATTTTGTATCTCTTGTTATCGCTAGCTTGCCACTCCTATTAACTCCCAAAGACATCATGCATTTCACAATATTTCCTGCTATGCACTATCCAGCCTCATCAATATGTAGCAGTACTGTACCCTTTGAAATGGACTAATATATCCCTGCCATGAGAAAGTACATTGCTTACTCCAGAGAATTGTCCTAACAGCCTTACATATGCAGTGTTCTGGAAAAGTATGGTAGTGTTTGGTTGTGTTTTTTTGTTTATTTTGTCATAGTACGTATGACATATATTATGTCACAAATGGTATATATATATATATATATATATATATATATATATATATATATATATATATATATATACACATATATATGTATGTATATATATATATATATATATATATATATATATATATATATATATATATATGTATGTATATATATATATATATATATATATATATATCTATATATATATATATATATATATATATATATATATATATATAAATATATATATATATATATATATATATATACATACATATATATATATATATATATATATATATATATATATATATATGTATGTATATATATATATATATACATATATATATGTATGTATATATATATATATATATATATCTATATATATACATATATGTATATATATATATATATATATATATAGATATATATATATATATATACATATATATATATGTCACAGTGGAGTTTACACACCCCTGTTAAAATGCCAGATTATTGTGATATAAAAAATAAGACCACAATAAATCATTTCAAAACTTTTCCCACCTTTAATGTGACCTATAACCTGTACAATTTATTGAAAAACAAATAAATCTGTTAGGGGAAAAAATATAAAAAAAAAAAACATACAATACACTGGTTGCATAAGTGTGCACACCCTTAAACTAATACTTTGTTGTGTGTGCACACCCTTAAACTAATACTTTGTTGAAGCACCTTTTGATTTAACTACAGCATTCAAACTTCTTGAGTACACACCTGCCATCAATTAAAGAGAGTCTGATTAACCCGAAATAAAGTTCAGCTGTCCTAGTAGGATTTTCCTGACCTTCACTTAGTTGCCTGCTACAGCAAAATCCATTGTTTGCAGAGAGCTTACAAAGATCAAAGGGATCTCATTTTTGAAAGGTATCAGTCAGGAGAAGTGTACAAAAAATGTCCAGAGCATTGGATATACCATGGAATAAAGTAAAGATAGTCATCAAAAAGTAGAGGAAAATATGTTAAAACAGTGACAATGCAAAGAACTGGACATCCCTCAAAAATTGATGACAAGACAAGAAGAAAACTGGTCAGGGAGGCTGCCAAGATACCTACAACAACACTAAAGGAGCCGCAGGAATTTCTGGCAAGTACTGGTTGTGTACTACATGTGACAACAATCTCCCGTATTATCCATATGTCTGGACTATGGGGTAGGGTTGCAAGATGGAAGCCTTTTCTTACACAGAAATGCATCCAGGCCTGGCTAAAATTTGCAAAACAATACATCAAATCTCCCAAATGCATGTGGAAAATATGTTATAGTCCGATGGACTAAAGTTGAACTTTATGGCCACAATTGTCAAAGGTATGTTTGTCAAAAAAAACAACACTTTGCATCACCAAAAAAATACCATCTCCCCAGTGAAACATGATGGTGGCAGTATCATGCTTTGGGGTTACTTTTCTTCAGCTGTAACTGGGGCTTTAGTCAAGGTGGAGGGAATAATAAACAGTTCCAAACAGTCACTGTTGGCCCAAAATCGTCAGGCGTCTTTGATAAACAGGGTTTTGAATTTTTGCTGTCTTTAATTAATTTTTATGGAACTGAGATTATTGGCCTCAAAGAGGAACTTGAAGTTTTGGAGTCTATCTTGGTGCAAGATAATGATTTTTTGAGATATAAATATGACTATCTGAGAATTTTCTCAAGTATTGAAGCTTCTATTTCTAAACTGGTTCTTAATAAAAAACGTAAAATGGACAGAGACTTGTCAGATTATGCAAACAACAAAGCTTATCCCCCTCCCCCTTTGGTAGTACAGAATTTACCTATGGGAGGTGAAAAGTCTAAAAATTCTACTACTTCAGATACTAATAATGTTAATCAAGAACAAATGCCTGTGCGCAGAAGTGAACGTATTAGGGGCCAAAATAATTCAAATAATGCACATGGTCAAAACCAAAATCAGGAATTTGCTCATACCGATAATGAGCAGGGTTTTCCCAGGGACAGGAACATTCAGGACAACAATACCAGATTGAACAAGAGGGGTCAACCACAGAGAAAGAAAAACGGAAACCAACTGAGGAGATGACATATCCTTTAGAGATAGGACCTGAGATCCTTACAACCCAACGTAGTGACTTTAAGATATATAATTATACTGTTCTAACCGTTGAGCAACCCCTGATTGACTTTTTTTCAAAAGGTTTGTCGTTCATTCCAGATAAAAGGAGTGATCTTGTAAAAACACTTATAGATCTTAAACAGTATGCCCGTAAGCCTAATTTGGCTGTGTCTTTGGGAAATACACCTGCATTTCTTAATTCTTTTAGAGTGTCAAGTGTATTCAACCCACCTCTGCATTCTGGGTTGAATATTTTTGAAAAACTATGTGACATTGATTTTAGGGCTGGACTTAATAACAACATACAGGATTTGAGAATAAGAAGTAACATATCTAAACATGAATTAGATTTCATCTCACTTCTTAATGAATGTAATGTTAGAGTCATGAAACCAGATAAGGGAGGGGGTCTGTTTTTTATGGATGAATATGTGTATGAAAACAAAATGCTCATCCATTTACAATCTGATACATATTTGAGATCCAGTCTTAATGAAGTGCATGTAGCCTATAAGAAAATCAGGGGAGTGTTGGATGATCTCTTTCTAGAGGGTAGTATTGATTGTAACACCTTTCACTATTTGTCCATGCCAGCACCAAAGGTTCCTACCATTTTTGGCACACCCAAAATTCACAAAAATATAATTGATCCCCCTTTAAGGCCCATAGTGGATGGACGGGGTTTTATTACTTATGCTTGTGCCAAGTATATTGATGGTATCCTTAAACCATACATCCAGGGGGAACCTCAGATTTGTAAAGATTCCTGGGATTTTTTGGAGAATTTTAATAAAATTGAATACCATTCGGATGTGATCTTTCTGGTTGTAGATGTTAAAGATCTTTATACAGTTATACCTCACCAATTAAGTATTGACTGGACAAGAAATTTCATGTTAGCCAAAAAAGCCACCAATATACAGATGTACCTAGTGGAAACTCTACTAGGCGTAGTGTTATCAAACAACTTTCTGGTTTTTAAAGACCAGTTTTTTCTCCAAAATATAGGAATTACCATGGGGTCACCCTGTGGGTGTAGTTTTGCTAATAGCGTTATGGCATTTTGGGAATGTAACTGGCTGTTCAATAGTGAACTGTACCAACAACATGTCACTTGGTATACTAGATACCAAGATGACATGTGTTTTATCTGGAAGGGCCCGCAAAATCTTATCCCTGAGTTTATTGACAATATTTCTGGAATGACTGACTTTCTAGAATTTACGTATTCCATAGGAGTTGATGAAATGAACTTTTTGGATGTTAAAATCTGTAAGGACAAAATTAATAATAAATTTAAGTCTTTAATTTACAGAAAGCCAACCCATTCAAATAGTTACCTCCATTTTTCTAGTTGTCACCCCTTCCATCAAAAAAGGAGTGTAGTGAAGGGGCAATTTGTCAGGGCTGCCAGAATGATCTCAGATGATACTGATTTCATTGAGGAATGTGACAATATCAGTAAAATGTTTCTGAGTAGAGGGTACCCTGACAGTCTTATTGTGGGGACATTGCAGGAAGTTCAGGGCAAAAGGATCACTGGGCATTTTATGCCTCTGTTGGGTGGAGGTTTGATGGGTAGAACTGATAATGACATCATGGATATGGATTCCCCTGTTCACTCTAGAATTAACTTTTTGTTCACATATAGTGTGGACTTTAAATTTATAAGGGAAGTAGTGGCTAAGAATTGGAGCATCATACTAGAAGATAGAGCTCTAGTTAAGGTCTTGGGTACATACCCAAAATACACATATCGAAGGGGTATTAACCTCAAAAACCTTGTTGAAATGGTCATAGATAAACCAAAAGATAAAATAAAGGGTATGCGAAAATGTGGTATGTGCCCACAATGTAAATTTATTCACCATGATAAGAAAGTGTACATTAACAGGAAAAATTATTTTATCAAGGGTAATTACAACTGTGATATACAGGGAGTAATATATGTAGCTTTATGTGAGAAATGTCCTTCCTTCTATATAGGTAAAACAGAGAGAAAAATAAAGAAAAGAATTTATGAACACCTGTATGCCATAGGTAGGAAGGACCTCACAAATGCACTTGCTAGGCACATTTTAGATTTCCCTGATCATTGTTTTATATTTTGTGTGTTGTACCAGGTTAGAAATTATATAAGAGGAGGACCCTGGCAGTTGTATCTGGAAGAGCAAGAGTTATTTT